>NW_025764752.1:0-39792 GCF_019669845.1 Emericellopsis atlantica | reverse complement strand
GTTTTTTTTGTGGGGGGGTTTTGGGGGGGGGGGGGGGGGGGGGGGGGGTGGTTGGGGGGGGGGGGGGGGGGGGGGGGCCGCCCCCCCCCCCCCATTAAGAGGACTATTCTAGCGGGTTAGCACGGTCCTCGCTAGAGACTCGTACCCTAGGGTATTATAATATATAGCGCGGGGGCGCTTAGAGTTACGAGGGCCCTTAGTAACGCCTTTCTTACCGGAGGCTACTATATATATACGTTAGCTATATATCGTCGCTTTAGCTTCGGAGTCCTTACTAAGGGCGGGGGGGGGGGCGGCGGCGGTAAGGGCGGTAGCGGCGATAAAGATTTAATCGTTCTATAATATTAGCGAGGCTCTTAGAGTAGCCGTAGGCAGCGCGTAGGGACTACGCGCGCGTTAAATTAACTCACGGGGGCCGGCGGGCTAATTAGATATAGCGCGCTATGTATAGAGTTAGTAAGGAGGTCGTGAAGATATCGTAGGGCTACCGCGGGCTATTATAAGTATATACTAGTATCGAGAAATAAGGTTAAAGGAGAGAAAAATAATAGGTAAGGAAAGCTATAGCTTAATATTATTATAGCCGCTCTTAGATTTATCTAATATTAGCTTATACTACCTTTACCTTAGCTTTATTTCGCGAGGCTACCGGGTACGTATATTATAAGTAAGTATATCGCGCTTATTTCTATAAAGAGCCGCGGATCTACCCGGAGGACGAATTCGCGGGTGCGAAAACTTTAGATATACTCTTAGTAATAAGGCACCCCGCGGCTACCTCGACGGGTAGCCGAAGGCTAGCTTAGAGTTAGGGAGGGGTAATATTATAGTTCTACCCGTTACTAGCGGCTAGGTACGAGACCTAGCCCGGTCGACTTAGATATGTAACGCGTGCCCGTGGAGACGCACGGACTTCGTAGAGTCTTTATAGAAAAGGGGGACCGTAAATTCCCCTTTCTTTCTCTTTTCCTACCTTATCGTTAGATAGACTTAATCTAAGCTACTAAGTTATTCTAACCGGGCCTAGCCAATAATATCCGCGATATATTTAAATTATATTATATTATATAATTATAAAGTATATATTATAAATTTAAAAAAATCTAAGTAATTAATATTACTTTTATTAAGCTTATTTTATATATTTTTTATAAAAAATTAATAACTTCTTATAAATAAATAATTAAGCGTATTATTAATATAATATAGGGATATATCCTAAGGTTTATAAGCGCTTATATTATATAATAAAGAAACTAAAGGTATAATTAATATTTAAGGCGCTTAAGTTAAAGAATAAGCGTTATTAAAATAAGGATTATTAACGAGAGGCTTAATTTAAGTATATATAGCTAGAAACAAATACTAATTTTAATAAAATAAAGCTATTATTATCCTAATACTTAGGGTAAGTAATATTAATATTAATAATCCTTAGCTAACTTAGTATTATATAAAGAGTAATAAAAATACTATCTATATTTATCTTAATATCCTTAATAATAAGGAATATAAGAGTTATTACCATAGCGGGAATTATAGTTATCTTAAGGATAAGAGATCGCTAATTTAAGTTAATAGTTTAAGTAACTTAGCGGTATTATTATAATAACTCTAGGGCGCGTGCTTGATTATTAGTTTCTTATTTCATTTATATATTAGTAATATAACGATATATTTATATAATATCGTTATTAAGGCCGGCGCTAATTATAAGAATATTAAGTAAGCTATTTTTATACTTTTATGCGTTATATTAATTTATTATATCGCGTTAAGGAAATAAATCTATTAAAATATTAGAATTTTATTATATAAAGTTAAGAAAAAATAAACTAAGTAAAAACTATTATTATTAAAAAGAGGTTATATTAATATTATAAACTTATTATAAAGAGCTAGAGCTATAAGTATAAAAAAATAATACATAATTAATTTCTATCGATAAACGTATTTACTAAAGTTATTATAAGAGCTATACTTAAGTTATAAGAGAGTATTATTATAATTATTAATATAATATAAAATAATAAAAATACAAATTTAAGAAATATTATAATAATTATAATAAAGTTAGTATTAATTATTACAAAAGTATTATAAATATTAAATAAATAATACATAATCTTTAATCTTATTAAATTATTATTAACTTAAGGATAATATTTAACTTAAGGACGCGTTATAAAAAAAAAATAAAGTAATTATAATTTATAAAATTATAACCTAAGTTATAATTAGACCTAGTATTATATACTTAGCCGATATAATTAAAATAAATTAATTATAACCCGCGAGGAATACTTAAGGTTTTCTTAAGAATCTTATATATTATATTAAAAAAAAGTTAATATAAATATAAAAATAATAAAAGAATTATAAAAGAAGTAAGATAATAAAATAAAGGAATTACTTATAATATAAAGAAATATTAAGAAAGTTAAGTCCTTTAAGAACTTTTTAAGGATATAAAAATTAAAAAAGAATTATAAATAAATTATAATTAAATTAATAATAATTTATGCTTAAAACTTATTTTATTAAGAAAATTTTAAAATTTAAAAAATAAATTAATTAATTATTTTATAATTAATTAATTATATTAAATTAGTTTTATTATATTTATAATTTATTATATATTATTATATATATCGAGGATAATATTATAAAAAAAGGGATAATTATAATATTATAATTATTAAGACTCTTAAGTTACTTTAAAAATATTAAGTTAATAAATATAATATTAAGCTATAGATACCCCGGCGCGTTACTTTATGAAGATAGGTAATATATAAGTAACTTAATAAGGTTATTTGAGTTTTAAAATAAAAATTTTTTTAGGGGAATTAATAAAATTAAAGTTCTTTTTTTTAGAAAAAAAACTAATAAGTTTAAGTCTTATAAATATACTACCCTTACCTTTCTTTTTTTTACTTAATCTATCTATCTTTATTATATCTTAATCTCCTTTAGTTCTTATTATAACTATTATTATTAACGAGCTAGTAATTATAATCTTATATATATCTAGCTTAAATCTTTATTATATCCTTATTTAATTAATATATATAGCTTACTACCCCCGCTCTAACTACCGCTAGCGCTTACTTTACTTATTATATAATTCGCTAGCATAAGACTAACCCCGATATAATTAATATTAATCGCTATAGTTACAAAGCCGCTATAAGTCTTAATTCTAGCCTAAAACCTAGCTATATATTAATATTTTCTAGCTTACTATAACATTCGGGTTAGACTAGCTATAGGGTAGGTAGATCTAAAGTCGGTTTATAAAGTAAGTATACTAAGATATTATTAACTTAAGCGGTCGGGTTATAGTCTATATATAAGATAGTAGATCTTACGTAAATAATTATATTAATAGCTAAGGAGCTAGTAAAGACTAACTATAATAAGGCTAGGCTTCTTATATACTAATCTTATAAGTATATAGTCGCTTATAGTCGATTATTATCCACGAGTAACTAAGTTATAGTCGATTATAAGCGTATAGCGGTTATAATCGTTTTTTATAAGTATAATAGATAGTTATTAATAATTAGAAAGAAAAAGTAAGGTATATATAAGAGGCGTATATAGTTATATATTAGGTCGTAATATAATATCTCCTTTTCTAAGATTCTATCCTAGAATTAATTAAAATTAATTAATCGCCTTATATAAGTTATATTTATTAACTCTTTTTTTTATTATACCTAACTATATATAGAAATATTTACTTTCTTATAAAAAAGCTAACGACTCGTATCGCGCTATCCTAATTAAAGCTATCTATCTTAATAATTCTAAGAGCGAGATACTTTATACTTATTATTATCGCGCTAAGCGTATTTATTATATAAGCGGTAATTCCTATCGTTACGTGTTATATATCGAAATAAAGAAAACTTATAATAGTACTAATATAGCGTTATACTATAAGTATTATATATATTTTTATATATATATATTAATTTATATTTTAGTAATATATATAGTATATAAATAAAAACGAGTAAAAGTAGATTTAGAAAAATCTAAGAGAGAGCTTTAGGAGGCTCTAGGGCGCGTTTAATATCTTTATTATTAATAAAAATTATTTTAAAATTATATTTTAAAATTAGTATCTCGTGGTATATGTAAGTTAGATAAGAGGATAGGGTACGTTCTTAGGAAGAGGCTATTCTTAAGGAGTAATAAGTAATTAAGTATACTTAAGAATTAGGGGCCCTCGGGATTCTCGATTAATTCGTAATATTTAATATATTTTTTTTTTATAATATTATTATAATAAAGGGCAATAGTTCTTAAAGTATTTAATAAGTTCTTAGATATTTTTATTATTTATATAGCTTTTTTATTTAATAAGATATTTAATTTCTTTATTTATAATTTATTTATTAAGTATTTATTTTAGTTTATAAAGTCTTTTAAGAACCTTTAGTTTATAATTTATTTTTATATTTTATAATACTTTCTTAAGTAATAAAATATAAAAAACTAAGTATATCCTTATACTTAGGGGTAATAAAAGCTTATAATTAGTATCTAAGATAACTTTATCGATCTTAAATAATCTAAGTTCTTTATAATCGAGCTTCGATAAAGGTCGAGTTATTATAAAATTTTTATATAATAAGTAAATTATATCTCCCCTCCGAAAGATCGGTCTTTTCGATTTTTTTTAGTTATAGTATTTCGATATTTATATATATATAAATTCGAGTTATTTCTTTATATATTTATATAAAGAGCGTAATTAGTTTATTTTAAGTATAGCTTTTTTAGTAAAAGGCCTATCCCTTAATATTTTATTATTGAACTTAAGTTTATATCTATAATTCGCGTAAAATAATAAAATCTTAATTAATTTTATAAGTATATTATTATAAGTAAGTTAAGCGAGTAATAATTTCGAGACTTAATTATCTTACTTATAATAAATATAATACTATAAGTATTATTTTAATATTTAGTTTAATTTCTTTATTTATTTATTTATCTAGGGGCAATAAGCTATATTAAGCTTATACTTAATTCTAAGTTAAGTTATTAAAGTTTATTAAAACTTTAAAGTAAATATTATTCCTTAATTTAAAATAATTTCTTTCGGGAGGCTATAATTAGCTACGATATACTTAAGCACTATATATACGAGTATCTTTATATCTATTATTTCTTAATATAATAAAAAATATCCGAATTTACTTATTCGGTCTATAATAATAAATATATTATTATATTCGATACTAGATCTTAGTTCCTTAGACTTAAGTAGCTTTATAATATAATCGAAGGCTATTAATTCTTATAATCTTAAAGGTATTAATAATAACTTTAGTTCTTTATATAGTTTATACTAGGTAGCCTTATTATATATATAGTCTTTATATTATCCGATAATATATATAATATTTACCTTAATTCTTTAATAATTATATATTTATTATATTTATTTAAAAGTCTTTCTAACTCCTTAGTATCCTACCGTAAGATATATATAAATATTAATTAAGATTTTATCGCGTAGCGGTAGTAATATTTAGAGTAATCTATGCTTAGTAAGTCCCTTTCTTATTTTTATTATATAATTATTAAGTAT
Source organism: Emericellopsis atlantica (assembly GCF_019669845.1). Classification (NCBI taxonomy): domain Eukaryota; kingdom Fungi; phylum Ascomycota; class Sordariomycetes; order Hypocreales; family Bionectriaceae; genus Emericellopsis; species Emericellopsis atlantica. The sequence goes on along the minus strand of NW_025764752.1, from coordinate 34,184 downwards.
TTTTTCTCTATACTTAAATACTTAATTTAATATTTTATTATAATATATAGTATTTACTTTTATTCTGAATAAGAGAAAATTAAGTACTATTTATATATAGTTTTTTTCGTTATTTTATTAAAGTATCTAGCCCTTAAGTATAATAATTTAAGGCTATTCTTAGTTAGTTTCTAGCTAATTCTATATCTTATTTAAGTAATTTTTTTTAATACTTATGTTATCGAGAAAAGCTTATTAATTAAGGCTTTTAATTTTTAGTTATATATTTAAGCTATATTACTAAAAATAAAAAGGTTTAATATCTATAAAGGTTCTAAAGGTAGTTTATTTTAAAATTATACTTATTTCTCGAACTTTTATAAAGACTTTTTTTTATTTATTATATTTTTTAATATTTATTACGACCCGATATACGACTATATATACCTCTCACGTATACCTTACTTTTCTTCTAATTATAACTAACGCCTGACTACGCGTAGTAGCTTATAACTATATCGTAAGCCTATATATAAGTTAGCTTATAACCTTACCGTAAGCCTACGTTCTATATATAGCTTACTGGCTTATTATACTCCTACAAGCCATTTTATTTATAACTAATATATAAGAAATTACGCTTTATTATAGTTAGTTTTTACCTAGTTCCTTAGTTATTAATATAATTATTTATATAAGATTTACTTTCTTATATATAGATTATAACCCGACCGCTTAAGTTAACAATATTTTAGTATACTTAGTTTATAAACTAACTTTAGATTTACTTACCTTATAGCTAGTCTAACCCGAATATTATATATTAATAGCTCTTATTTAATATATTATTATATTAAATACTTAAGTAATATAATATAATAGCCGAAGCCTAAAACTACTAAGACTTAAGAGAAATTATTAGGGTTAAGAACCCCGGCCTATATATTAATACCCCGAGAGAACTCTAAGGATTTCTTATTTAATTTAAGACTTATTATCGATTATTCCTTACTTAATTTAATAATAATTATAATAAGGTTCTTTATATAAGTATATACTTCCTAATATAAGATATATAATATTAAAATAATTAATATAATACCCTAAGGTATATATATAAAACTAAAAAATATAATATAAGTATTAATTAATAAATTACCCTAAATATATTAAAGAAAAAGTATTTAATTAATATAAGACTAAGGAATATAAAGAAATAAAAGACTTTTAATAATATATTACGGTTCTATTAGTATGCTAACGGCTAGGTACGAGACCTAGCCTAGACGGCCTAGACTAGTTACGTGCCTTACGAGGACGTATAGACTATATAGTATCTTACTAAGAGAGGAGCCCGCGAACTTTACTTTCCCCTTCTCCTTCCCCCTTTATCGTTAGATAGACTTAATCTAAGCTATTAAGTTATTTTAATAAGGCTTAGCCTATAATATATCTAATAATCTATTAATTAATATAGTATATTCGTATAGTATAAGCTACGATATCCGACGAATAATTTCTTAAATTACCTCCTAAAGTAACCGCGCGAGTAGCTAAATAAGTAAATACCTTACTCCAACCGATATATAAGTAAATCGTAGAGATCTCGGAATTCTTTCGTAACTTAAACGTAATATTAATATTATTATAAGCGGCTAGGTAAAATACTCTAGAGCTAACTATACTTAACGAGCCTATTATTACTAAATTAATACCGGCCTTAGATATACTAACCGACCCGCCGCCGAGCGATAACCTAACGCCCGCGGAAGAATTACCGGAGTATAAGACCGGCGGACGCCTTACGAGGAAGCTACTAACGAACCCCCCGAAGTTTTTAGGAAATACTAAGGACTATAACCTCTAGAGGGTATAAATAAAGGATAAACTTAAGCTAGACTAAGAATACTTCGACTTATAGTAAGAACGCTAATACCTTATTAATAACTATCTAGATACTAATACTTAATATATCGTACGAGCGTGCTATAAGGCCGGGGCTTAGTTTAATTAAGACTTATATTTATTCCTAGCTTACTTTAATTAATATTACGCGGACCTTAATTAGAGCGTATATATAGCAGAGATATTATATAACCTTAAGTAAGGCGAATTATAATCTTTTATAGCTTTCTTACCGAGGTTTAAATAAACCTTAGCGGAAGCTAGCGGGAGCGCTTAAACTAATAGCGCTTACTTTATTTTCCTCTTAGGTATAATAAGCTAGCGACTTTATATTACCTTTATATTAATTAATTTATTAAATAATTATAACGAGTAAGTATTAAGAGTATAAGGAATAGTATAGAAGCTAGAGAGTATAGAAAAGGGTATAAAGATATTATTTATTTATAAGAGATTCGCGGCGGAGATAATTAATACTTATACCTTTAAGGATAGCGATAAGGATATTTATATAAGTAATATTAATTACTTAATATAATAAGGAGGCCGCGTACTTATTAGCCGATTATAAAAGCTTATTATTTATTAATTATATAGCTAAGAGGGCTATATTAAGGTATAATATCCGTCCCTAAGGGTTATAGAGGTATCGCGGGAACCCTATAATAACGATAAGGATAGCGAAGAGCTAGATATTATAGCGGGAAAAGATTAACCTTAAAATATAATCGGGTATCGGGGCTTATAAGAGCTAAGATTATTTATTAAAAAAAGTTCAAGAGTTTATTAAATAATTTATCTTTAAATATATAAGTATAAATAAATAATATATTTATTATAAAAGCCTTAATAAACTCTAGCTATAATTATTATATAATAATAAGCTAAGAACTTATAATAAGACTTAGCCTCTTATTAATAAAAAAGTATTCCCGCCCCTTAAGGGGATACTTAAGGGAGATAAAGTAAGGAAAGAGTAACGGGGTTATAGTATTAATTATAAAGATTTGTAGCTTTAAGAAAGAAATCTTTACTTATATAGTACTAGGTCTTAGTTAAGATTTATTTTTAAGTAACCTATAGATAACTTATAATAAGACTAGCTATAATATAAGTAAGAAATAACTTTAGTATAGTCGCGTAAGGTTAATAGTTTACTTAATAAAAGAATAAAAACCCCGTAAAATATAAGTATTAAGGGTAGCGAAATTAATATTAAGTAATATCTTCGCTATAGAATACCGATAAGAACGCTAGCGGGAACTAAGAGACCTCGCTATTAATATAATATTACTAAAAGATATAAAGGACGCGCTTATACCGAAGATATTAATAAACCTTAGAGACTTCGTATTAGCCGATATCCTATAAGATTTCTTACTTTTTTTCTTAGCGAATTACGCGATAATATTATTACTATACTAACTAAGGGTAGATTATAAAGTATATATCGTACGGGATAATAATAATAACGAGGCGCTATTACTATAGGGCTTTTTATATAAAATATCTCGAGAAGAACTCTTAGTATTATAGAAGGTATTAAGAGACTTACTTAAAAAAAAGGTTCGTGCGAGCTAATAACTCCTTAGCCGCGGCTCTAATATTATTTATAAAAAAGCTAGGGGGCGGGCTATAATTTTATTATAATTATTAAGCCCTTAATATAATTACGAAAAAAAACTAGTATTTACTTTTATTAATTTTAGAGATATTTTATAGCTTAGCTATAACGAAGTAGTTTATTAAGCTTAATATAATAGCCGCTTTTTATAAGATTAGGATAGCTCTAGGTTATAAGGAGAAGACTATATTCTAGATAAAGTATAGGTTATTTAAATAAATTATTTATTTATTTAAGCTAAGTAACGCCCTTATTATATTCTAATAGCGGATTAATAATATCCTCTAGGAGTTCCTAAGGGATTTTATAATTATATATATCGATAATATCTTAATTTACTTAAATAAATTAAGAAATAATTACTTTATAAAAATATAACGGGTACTTAAAGCGCTCGTTACCGCGGGATTATTACTTAATCTTAAGAAAAATATATTTATTATAAAAAAAGTAAACTACCTTAGCTATATAATTAAAGCCGAGAAAGGAATATTATATAACCCGGAGAAGCTACGAGCTATACGTGAATAAGATACTCTTATTATAATAAAAGGAGTATAAAGCTTCTTAGGCTTTATAAACTATTATCGTGGCTTTATAGACTATTTCTTTAATATAGCGCTCTTATTAATAATACTTACTAAAAAAGGGGTCTTTTTTATTTAATTAGAGGAAGAAGATATAGCGTTCTTAGAATTAAAGTATAAGCTTTATAAAAGGCTAATTCTATAATACTTCGACCTTAAGCGAGAGACTTAGCTAGAAACTAACTTATTAAGCTAGGTAATAAAAGTGACCTTAACCTAGCTAGATTTATAAAGGAATTATTACGCTATTATATATACCTCGAAAAAACTATCGCTAACTAAATATAATTATAAGATTTATAATAAGGAGCTCCTAGCTATTATATATAACTTAAGAGCGTAAAGGGCGGAGCTAAGAAGCTATAAGTCTTTTACGATCCTTATAGATTATAAGAACCTTATATACTTCTTTATAAAGTAATAGCTTAATAAAAGATAAGTACGCTAAGCTATAGAGTTATAAGAGTATAATTTTTAATTACGCTACCGCCCGGGGTATAAGGCCGCTACGCCCGATTATAACGTTCGGGTTAGACTAGCTATAGGGTAGGTAGATCTAAAGTTAGTTTATAAACTAAGTATACTAAAATATCGTTAACTTAAGCGGTCGGGTTATAATTTATATACGAGATAGTAGATCTTATATAAATAATTATATTAATAGCTAAAGAGCTAATAAAGACTAACTATAATAAAGCTAGGCTTCTTATATACTAAGTAAATATTATATAGTCGACGATAGTTAATTATCGTCTACGAGCGCCTTTATAGTATAGTCGACTATAATCGCTAGTTATTTATAGTCGCTTACCCTACGTAACATACGGGTAATATATAATAAGAGGGAAAAAGTAAGGGGTATATAAAAGGCGTATATAGTTATATATCGGGTCGTAATATAATATCTCCCCTTCCGAGATTCTATCCTAGAATTAGTTAAAACCCGTTAATTATCCTTTATAAGTTATACTTAGTAACTTTTTCTTTTTATTATACTTAACTATATATAGAAATATCTATCTTTTTATAAAAGAACTAATAACTTATATCGCGCTATCTTAATTAAAGCTATTTATTTTAATAGTTCTAAGAGCGAGATACCTTATACTTATTATTATCGCGATAAACGCGTTTATTATATAAGTAATAATTCCCGTTATTATATATTATATATCGAAATAAAAAAGACTTATAATAATACTAGCGTAGCGTCGTACCGTAAGTATTATATATATTTTTTATACATATACTAACTTATATTCTAGTAATATATACGGTATTTAAGTAAAAATAAATAAAAGCGGATTTAGAAAAATCTAAGAGAGAGCTTTAAGAGGCTCTAGGGCGCGTTTAATATCTTCGTCGTTAATAAGAATTACTTCGAAGTTAGACCTTAGAGTTAGTATCTCGTAGTATATATAAGTTAGATAAGGAGGATAGGGTATATTCTTAAGAAGAGGCTATTCTTAAGGAGTAATAAGTAATTAAGCGTACTTAAGAGTTAGGTATATTTAAGGTTATCGATTAAAGCGTAATACTTAATATATTTCTTTTTAATAATACTATCGTAATAAGTAATAATAATTCTTAAGGTATTTAGCGGGTTCTTATATATTTTTATTACTTATATAGCTTTTTTATTTAATAAAGTATTTAATTTCTTTATTTATTATTTATTTATTAATAATTTACTCTAGTTTATAGAGTTTTTCGAGGATTTCTAATTTATAGTTTATTTTTATATTTTATAATACTTTTTTAAGTAATAAGATATAAAAAACTAAGTATATTCTTATACTTAATAATAATAAAAGTTTATAATTAGTATCTAAGATAATTTTATTAATTTTAAATAATCTAAGCTTTTTATAATCGAGCTTTAGTAAGGGTTAAGTTATTATAAAGTTTTTATATAATAAGTAAATTATATCTCCCCTCCGAAAGATCGGTCTTTTCGATCTTTTTTAATTATAATATTTCGATATTCGTAAGCGTACGAATTCGAGTTATTTCTTTATATATTTATATAAAGAGCGTAATTAATTAGCTTTAAGTATTACTTTTTTAATAAAAGGTTTATCCCTTAGTATTTTATTACCGAACTTAGGTTTATATCCGTAATTCGCGTAGAATAATAAGATCTTAGTTAATTCTATAAGTATACTATTATAAGTAAATTAAGCGAGTAATAACTTCGAGACCTAATTATCTTACTTATAGTTAATATAGTACTATAGGTATTGTTTTAATATCTAGTTTAATCTTTCTATTTATTTATTTATTTAAGGGTAATAAGCTATATTAAGCTTATATTTCGTTCCGAGTTAAGCTATTAAGGCTTACTAGAACTTCGAGGTAAATATTATCCCCCGATCCGAAATAATTTTTTTTAAAAGGCCGTAATTAGCCACGATATATTTAAGTACTATATATATAAGTATTTCTATATCTATTACTTCTTAGTATAGTAAGAAATATCTAAATTTACTTATTTAGTCTATAATAATAAATATATTATTATATTTAACGTTAGATCCTAGTTCTTTTAATTTAAGTAATTTTATAATATAATCGAAGGCTATTAATTCCTATAGTCTTAAAGGCACTAATAGTAGCTTTAGTTCTCCGTATAGTTTATACCGGGCGGCCTTATTACGTATATAATCTTTATATTATCCGACGATATATATAATATCTACCTTAATTCCTTAATAATCGTATATTCGTTATATTTATTTAAGAGTCTTTCTAACTCCTTAGTATCTTATTATAGGGTATATATAAATATTAATTAAGATTTTATTATATAGCGGCGGTAGTATCTAGAATAATTTATTTCTAATAAGTCCCTTTCTTATTTTTATTATATAATCGTTAGGTATTTCTTTTTTATATTTAGATACTTAATTTAGTATTTTATCGTAGTATATAGTATTTACTTTTACCTTAAATAAGAGAAAATTAAGCGCTATTTATATATAATTTCTTTTATTATTTTACTAGAGTATCTAGCCCTTAGCCTTTAGTACTTTAGTATCGTAATCTAATTAGCGGCTAAGTACGTTTACTTTATTATTTTTTAATCCCTTTTAATAAATAATTTTAATATTATATTCCGCTAAGAATTTAATATATCGTACTTATCGCGAGCTAAGTTCTTATATTATAGTAAAGTAAGAGATATTTTAATAATTAGTATAAACCTTAGTCCTAAACTTAGTTCTTAATATATAATACTTAACTTCTTTAATAACTACGATAATTATTAAGAATTCCTTATTATAAATAAGGTAGTTTAGTTCCGCGCTATAGAGTTTCTTTAAAAAAAAAGCGATTAGTTATAGATTATTATTATTATTTTATTAGCTAATTTACGCTCCTATAGTATAGTCTAATATATTTATTTCTAATTTAAGTAACTTTTCGGGGTCGTAGGTCGTAAATATAATATTAAATATTATATTATCTTATAATATCTCGAAAGCTTTCTTTTATTCTTCTTTAAAATAAAACTCTTTCTTACCCTTTATAAGTTCTATAAGTAATATTACGATTTTCGCGAAGTCGCGTATAAAGTACCGATAATAGTTTATAAATCTTACGAATACTTATACTTCTTTAAGGTTATTTTCTAATAAAGGCTATTCTCTAACTATATTAATCTTTATTTATTTTATTAGGATTTTATTTAATCGAATTATATATCCGAGGAAAATAGTTTCTTATATATAAAATATATATTTCTTTAAATTAATTAAGAAATTTATATCTTAAAGTATTTTTAGTACTTAATAAATATATTTTTTATATTCTTCGAGGTTCTTTAAGAAGATTAGGATATTATCTAAATATATTATAATAAAGATATCTAAGTACTCTCTAAGTATATTATTAATTATTTATTAGAAAGTAGCTAGAGTATTAGTAAGGCTAAATAATATTATTAAATACTTAAATAAACTAAATTTAATATAGAAAGTTATTTTTTATTTATCTCTTTTCTTTATATAGATTAGGTATAGGCTTTTTTTAAGTTAAGAGCGGTAAACTAATTCTTATTATAAAGTCTATCCTTTAGCTTATTAATAAGCGGTAAAGGTATCTTATCCTTAATTATAATATTATTAAGCTACCGATAATCTATAATTAATCATAGCTTTTTATTTTTCTTTAGTACGAATATAACGGGATATCTTACTTCCGAGGTAGAGGTTTAAATATAGCCTTTCTTAAGTATTTCGTCGATATATTCTTATAATATCTTAAGTTATTTTTAATTAAGGTTATAAAGTTTATAGAACTTAGTTAAGGTTCTAGTTTTAAGATAGATTTCGTAATTTTATTAACTATATTAAGGAATACCTGTTTCGAGGGTTTCTTTAAATAACTTATTATACTTTTTATATTCTTAAAGTATATTTTTTTTTTTATTTTTTTTTTCTTATAGGTTTCTTTTTTTTTTCTTATAAGGCTTAATTCGCTTCTAATATCTTTTATATAATATTAGCGATAATTCGCTTTCCTTATTTATATTATATACTTAATTAAAAAGCTTTCTTAGTTAATACTATAGCTTTTACTTACTTCGGCTCGCTTATACCTTCTTATAAAGATACTCTAGAGGCTAAGTCGTCGCGAATATTCGCTTTTTTTTAATTAAATAATAATTACCGCGTTATCGTATCTATCTACGCTAACTAGCTAGTGCGCTAATCGACTACCGGATTACTTCTTATTAATTATAAGTAACCTAATATTATATTATATTTATATAAGTCTATAATATCGAAGATAATTATCTTATAATATCTTTATATCGCTACGTCGAGATAATTAGTCTCGCGGTCGATAATCTTACTATTATAATCGAAGCTTTATCCTTCGATATTAAAAAGCTTATATAATTAAGCCTTATAATTCTATAATAATATATATTAATTAATTACAGTATAAGTCGAGAAAGCACTATCCGAGCCGCCTAATGTAGAAGCAATGGCCGCCGTTCTAGGCGGTCTTGACAGTGAGGAGCAATGGACGGGTCTAGGTACCTAGTACCTTTGATCGTCGTGAAGGGGGTGGAGCCTTTGCTAGCGCCTGCCGTGTCAACCCCACCGAGGAGGCGCCTGCTTGACTTGATCTTTTATTTTAAAACTAATAGCAGGCAGACAGGGTTGGTTATGTGCGGCAAAAAGTCCACTTCTGGCTCTCAGAGCCTTAGGCACCTTAGTATATAAGATGGCGCCGTTTCTAGCTGACTTACGTGCCTAATATTCACCCTACTATTCCCTTACACTATTAACTTTAATATCGGCTATGCTAGCCTTACTATCCCAGCCTTTGCTTAACCTCTAATACCCACGAAGCCTGCTATAGCACCCCCGCACCGCTCCCTTTAATATGCGATAGGCTATAATAGTTACTATGCTAACTTTATAGCGCGCTTTACTTAGCGACGGGTATAGTAGCGGGATTAGAAAAAGCCTAACGCCCTTAACGCTAAGTAGCGGGCTACCCTCCGCGAGTAGCTAAAAGAAGTCTATTTCCTTAAGCTAGACTATACTAATAATACTAAGATTAATATCGTAGGTATCTTACGTAAATAAAAAAGGTATACGATAAGTACTCTTTTAAATAATTCACGCGCTAAATAGTCGTTAGGTATTATAAAACTACCGAGCTAGGATATTAGAAGGACGTTATTAAGTAAGCCGACCGGGCGATAGCTATAGATTTTCTAGACTACTTTTACGAGACGTAGAAGATTAATTTAGAAGGTATATTATAGGAATACTAGCGTTAATATAAATAGCTATATAGTAGCGTTACCGGTAAATATATCGATAGAAATAATAATAAGGAAGTCCTTAAGGTATAGCCTTATCTATTATACCGGAAGGTCTGCGATAGCTAACCTATATTTAGTAATATAACGCTTACTTTATTCTTAAATATAGCCTTCGACCGCTAAATATTAATAAGAAGCCGGTACTTAGTCTAGATAATTTACTAGTCTTATTAATATTTAATATTATTTATAATACTAGCGTCTTTTCTCTTAAATAATAGAGGATAAACTTATTTAGGCTATATATTATTCTTATAAGTATAGGCGCACGGCTAGCCGAACTCGTTAATAACGAGAAATATAAGCTTACGGATAGATCGTGGGATAAGCTCTAGGGTCGGTAATAATATAAACCTCGGGAAGATAAGATAAAGGGCGAGTTTGCCGACGGAGCTCTAGATAAGGACTTAAGACTCCTCGAGAATATTTTAATATAAGAAACCGAGGGTCGTGGCCGGCCTAAGGCACTTTATTACGAAGATATCTCGTTAATAATAGTACGTTACTTTAATACTAGATAAGATATACTAGCTATAGCTATTAAGTTTATTTACTATAAGGGTATAGATAGTAAGCCTAAACTATAAGTATCCCTTACTCTAAGTATATCTTAGAGACTACGAATAACCTAGCTTATATCTAATAGGATTATTTTCTTTTTTATAGCTATAAGGAGACTTATTTTTTACCTAGTTCTCGTCCTTACTAGCCTTACCCTTAATAACTAAGCTTTTAACGCCCTAAGCTTAATAACGGCTGAGCGTATCTTCTAGATTAAGAATCGAGGACTTATAAGATACACGTACTTAAGGTAGAAGATAAAGTAGCTAAAACGCCCGATCTTCCGCGGATTCGATAGGTTATTAATATATTAAGAAAAAGCGCTACCGTACTATAAGCTAAGGGACGATATAGAGCATTAAACGCTAGACGCCGGATTCGAAGAATTTATTAGACCGAAGGCTTTCCGTCGAGGAGCCGCGAACGCGGCGAATAATATATTCTATTTTTAAGCGATTTTAATATTAGATCCTAATTTCGCCTTCTTTAGGGAACGCGTCCGACGCTATATATAATTAGATAATACGCTATAATCTTAAGTAAGTAATATTTAATAATACGTATATTAATAAGAAGGTTAAGTTCTATCTCTAGAATACTTTCTTAAATAAACCGATAGAAAACGGTCTTATTAAGCTCTTTACTTATATTAGCATTATACGGGATCCTCGGGCGAGCTACGATATAGTTCTTAACGAGGTCTAGAGAGCACTACTACTAGATCCTAAAGTAGCTATGCTCGAGGTATAACGTAACGACTTAAAGAGAGGGCGATTTCGGATATAAGGTACCGATATTAAGAAAGAGGTACGACGCTTATCTAATAAGATCCGTAATAAGCGTGCGTAATATAATAAAGCTCTTCGATAAGAGTATCGGAAGTATTATTTCTATAATCGACTAATATAGGATATTAAAAAGTAATTTATAAATAACTTCGAGGAAGAGGAAGAGGAAGAGGACGACTAAGATATTACCGACTATGCTTAATTACCTATCACGCTATATATAGTAGAGCGTGCTCGGCTCGCTAAGATTCTTTACTATTATTTAGATAGTCTTAGTAGTACTAAACTTAAAAGGCTCTATATTAAGGCTACTTAGCTTATAACTACTCTCTATAGTAAGAAGGAGATAGTAAAGCGTAAATATATTCGGCGATAAGCCTAGACCGAAGTAGCTATTAAAGAGGAGGTATAAGAGCTAGATCGGTTCCCCCTTCTTATAGATAAGACGCAATATCCCTGCTATATTAGGAGTAAGGCTTTATCGGAGGAAGAGAGAGCTTTCCGCTATTATAGACCGGCGGTAATAAACGACTACTTTAACCGGGAGTATCTTAAGCCTATAAAGAGAGCGGAAGGGTCTAGGTTAATAACCTGTGATTATCCTAGGTATCGGGAGAACGGGGAGGGGATAAAGCTAGAGAGTCTAGATTACTTTAGAAATTATATATAACGCGTTCACGGAGTTCGTCTGAGGCCGGAGCGCAAGTAGCTCCATTAAAACTTCCTATATACTATATACCTTTTTTTACGGCTAGTCTAGCCGGTCACGAGACCCACCGCTTATAACGCGATATCTATTCTAAGCCTAAGACACGAGGGCCTAGGCGATAACTACACCTCTTAGAAACTCATAGGATCCCTCCCTCCGCTAGTAACCCAGCGGAGATTATTAGGCAATACTACGTTGCCCTTTTTACTAAAATAAGAGAGGCGACAGGGAGACCACGAAACGACGGGCATTACTAGAAATAGCTTTAACTAAGAACTCGGGAGAGCCGAGGGCAGCCGAGGGGGTTAGTAGTACTAGGAGGTAAGGTTTACTAGAAAGCGTCAGCTATGGCTTACCAGAAACCACTGATAAGCACGTATCAGTAAAACAGGCTTCCCGATAATCGCTTCGAGGGTGTCTCTAGCAAGAGATGGCTACCAGCAAGCACGCTGCCATGGACTAAAAATTCAACGTATCCGACACCTGTGCACGCACTTAATCTCCGTCATTAGTGCTCTTGCCAGTTCTGTACGTCACCTGGCCCACACATATTAGCCTTAAGTTTTTGTTGCAGCTGTATGGGAGCAGGGAGCAGTTAATGTGCTCTAATTGCAGTATCACAGTATCGTGGAACGCCGAACGGTGGCAGCGCGAATCAAAGCTAAAAATAGACATCTAAACCTTCGACCACCAGACTCGCGCTGGACTGCATGACAGGTCTAAATTCAGAGCCATGAAATTCTTCTGAGCTCTGAAGATCATCCAAGCTTTGCGTCTTCATTGAATGTTGTATGTACAGTTGTGGGTGGTGAAGATGACAGTTATTGCTTTTTGGTAGAGCTTCCCCGTGCCGCTCGCAACACTCATTATAACGGCTACGCCTAGCCGTTGCGCTAAGGGCAAAAGATTAGGCATTGATCGAATGACGGGCGATCAATACAGGCGTAATAACTGCTCATAGGGGGTTACGAGGACTAGGTCGTAACATTGTACGAATGAATAGCCGGTTGTGACTAATTAGTCTGCCGACCCATAGTTCGTACGATTCTTCGTCGTACGAAAGCTGGCTCTTGATTAGTTATACTTCCATGATTCGTACGAATTCTTATCGTACGAAGTCCTTGATTAGTTACTTTGCTCACCTATGATTCGTACGATTCTTGGTCGTACGAAAGCTAGCTCTTGATTAGTCACTATTAATGACGCATAATTCGTACGAATCAGGGTCGTACCTAGAACGAGCCCTTGATTAGTCATACTTCCATAATTCATACGAATTCTTATCGTGCGAAATCCTTGATTAGTCACGCTGCTCACCCATGATTCGTACGATTCTTCGTCGTACGAAAGCTAGCCCTTGATTTGTCACCATATGACTCATAATTCGTACGAATCAGAGTCGCACGGAGATCGAGCCCTTGATTAGTCGCCTTGATCTATGATTCGTACGATTCTTCGTCATACGAGAAAATAGTCACAATTACGATTCATGCCAGGTACGAATTACTTATTCAGAGACTGTGTCCCTGCGACTTTCGAGTCAGACTAGGCAAAGGCAAAAATATCTTTGATGAGTTGCTAAGCCATCATCCTGCGAGGCTGATAAACAAACATTAACTTTTGAGTGAGGTGCCAATCCATAGCCGCCACATTGGCTTCTAGCCGTGTGCCGCGAGATATAGAGCGGCTAGAGTAAGATTTAATATAAATGACTTAGTGGCGTCTTCACGGTGGGCGCTCCGGCGCGGACGCTGCGGCGGAAATTATCACGGTGCGGTTCGCCTTGAGATAGGTATCTACCGGTTGCTCATACGAATCCTAACCGTATAGCACGACACTTAATGAGCTAATTTTGGCTTGTTACTTATAACAGCCTCGTTCTAATCGTCCGTCGTGGGTCTGGTGATAGTAGCGTGTGGGCGGTGGAACTAAATCACAAGCGCGTCGTGTACCCCAAGGCAAGCTTTGTGTTTGGCCGTGATCGCGTGACAGCGTTCATGCTGCTCATATGCAGCTCCTAATAAGTCTAAGGAGCTAATCACTGGAAATGCTCGTTGCCGAACTAAGGATGAGCGTGGTGGCCAGGGCCACGTCAGAGCGGTCTCGATTGCACCGGTGTCCCGTGCCCGCCGCGAGGGCCATGGCGACGGCCCAGATATTGGGCAGCTGCCCCTGCGCCACCCGCTTGATCTCGAACATAGCGCCAGCTGCGACACGGGTATCGCCTATGTCTTGCGCCTGGACTAGCTCGACTATCTTGCTGCCGACCGACGGCCGCGCGCCGTCTCCCTCACTGCTGAGTATAACCTCGGCAGTCCGCAGGATCTCATGAAGAAACCCCCTTCGTTCCCAATCTGACCACGAGCTCGAGGCGGCCGAATGTATGTCCGAGATAACCCGCGGCAGACGCCTGCTACGTGACAGCCGCTGCTCGTCGGCGAGCGCTGAGTTAGAGCTGAAATTTAGTGCATAATAGGCAGTCGCCATAGCGTCAAAGCTCTCAAAGCCAGCTACGACCACCTGCTCCAGGATACACTGAAATCGCTCCTCCACAGTGGCGTTGGGCGCCTGCTTGCGCGTCGGCATCTCAGAGGGTAATAAGGTGGCTGCCGCAGCGGAAGCAGCGCGGCCCTCGCGGGCCGCGCTGCTGTCCATATTGAACTCTGCAGGAGTCACCGAGAGGAAGTACGTGCCGTCCGCCGGCTGCACCTTGACGGCCTCGTTCTTCCACTTGTCCGTCGCACTGCCAAGTGCTACTTTAGTATTTGTCGTAACGGCATCAGAATCAATAATCCCGTCGAAATTCCAAAAAGCGCTGAGTATTTGGATCTGGTTTGGCTTAGTGGTATGGGATACCGTAGCCTGCGTCTGCTGCTGTTGCTCTTGATACGGAAAAGGAGAGTACAATGTAACATCTCCCTGCAAACTTTTTGGACTATAGAAATGCGGGATATGCAGCTGCGGTTGAAACCACGGCCAACTCGAAGCAGACCTTGACGTGTCTTGCCTTAGCTCCCGCCCTAATGTTGACTGAAACGAAGCTTCATTGGGGTCAGCGTTAATCGGAAACAGGAGTAGCCTATCGGTGGTTGAGTAGGTGTGTGACTTCGATGGATATGACATACTGATGGTGTGCGCTCGGGCAAGGGCCGGGGACACAAAGGTCTCGAATTCCTTCGTCGGCTGCTGGTACGGGGTTGGCTGGACTCGTTGCTGAGCGATAAAATAAGGCATCATTCCCTCGTGGGGGATCTGGTCCACACCATCATTTTCCAACCTGCCCACGATGGTACCAGGTTCGTAGGTTTCATTTGTACTTAGCGAAATGGTCATAGTAACTGCCGACGGGTTATTAGCATCGGTGCTGTGCCATCGATGAGCCTCGTGGCTCTCTACAAGGGCCTGTAGCTCCCTTGGACGTGCTTTTATACGATGACCTGTTCATGACCTACAGTATGTCAGCCCAAGTTGTCTTTAGCTGACTTTGCCTTGTGGCACTCGTAGTCGGCTGCCCGGCGGCCTGGTTGTACTCACGGAGGTTCCGTTGCGTAACTCGATTCTGTATCCTCTTTCTCTCCTTTCTATCTCTAGCCTTTGTCCAGTCGTCCCTAGACCGTAGCCCGGAGGTGGGAGATCGTGCCGAGGACGGCATCTGGAGGAGGAAGCCGTAAAGAACGACGCCGCGATCGGGAAATTCTAGACTCGGGGCTGAAGCCGTTAGAGAAGGAGATTTCTTGCATACTGCTCAGCGGGAAGTACCAGAATTCACTGTCAAAGTCGTGTTCGCATCTATTGCTGTTTTGAAGAGCATATTGGTCGATAATGCAACCGCACAGTGTTACGACCGACATGCGACCGCATGCGCCTCTCACGTGCCCCCCCCCCCCACTTTTTCCTCCAATCATTCACCCCACGCAGCGAACACGCCATGGCTCACCACCACACCGTGAGCCATACATAACCATGGGCTCACGGCCTCACCGTGATCCCACGCCCCGACGTGTAACAATGGATCACTGGCTCACGACTACCCAGCGATCCCCCACAATCGTTCATAGTATATAGGAAGCTACGCTTCACCATAGTCAGTCTCTACCTAGCTCCCCAGCTATTAATGCAATAGTCAACGCTTAGATTACTATCTATCGCACCAGACTGTGACTAGCACCGCTCAAGTCTACGACACCCTAGTGTACTCGTTTCATAAACCGACCTCAGATCTACCTACCCTATAGCTAGTCTGACCCGAACGTCACACACAGCGTGAGCTGCACGCAAGAAGCAAGGATAAGTGTTCAAGATATCTGGGGAAGCTAAGGAATTCAGGAACTCCTAAAAAGTCGATCACTCCTCGTGCGTTCGGGGCTTTCCGTTTGATCTTGCTTACATTAATGGTGTAACGGCGAACGGAACTAACACGATAATTGTAATTCCGGTTTCTAGAGTCACCGCTCCTAGCGAAAGTGACACAGACGGAAGACTTGGAACGAACGGGGAGAGGGGTGATGTAAGCCGTAGCCAGCTAGCGCATACTGTAGAAGTAAAAGAAATCGACGAGCTGAAGATTAGATGGGTCTGAGGTAGCATCCTAGCGTGCGACGACGTGCTTGTGCAGCGATTATTTTGTGACAATCGGCCTGAATGAGGTACAGAGTTCTTTCTCCGACGTTCGCTCTCTACCAACGCGGGAGTCCCAGTGTGTCCAACAACCAAGTCAAGTAACTTGGTTGGTTGAGGTGGGGGGTCACATCATCAGCATAAGTGTTTATTGCCCCCCAGGAGAACGGATCTCATAGGCCAGATGGCTACATATGGGGCCCCACCTCAACCAACCAAGTTACTTGACTTGGTTGTTAGACACACTGCGCGGGACAAAGGACACCTGTCCTTAACTTTCCATGGCCGTGCGCGCCTTCCAACAACGCCTTCCATGGTTTTCTGTGCCAGGCGATCACGTGAGCATCATAATATCGTTAGAATACGACATTTCATCCAGTATCAACTACGAAATCTCATCAGTGAAGCTATTTGCAAATGAGTGATTGTGAAGAGAAGTAGTGTGCGAGCGTAGCCCCAGATAATGTATAACCTCGAGAGATGACAGGACGCACACGCCGACCATTGGTCTCGGGCACGGACGGGGGAAAGGGCCACATTGCTCCTGCCATCCCTGACCAGTGGTAGTCACGTGCCAGCGTGTCGCTAACTAGGTATCCCGAGACTGGTCTCGACTGGCCAGCAGAATTCTTAAACCTTCATCAATTTCCAACACCATCTCAACCCCAACCCACGAAATTCGGACTGAAAAGCGAAGAAGTACTTCAACAATGGGACATGACTGTTGCGGTCCACCGGCTACAGCCACTCAGCCGGTTGCTGCACCAATCGCGGCTCCAATTGAGGAGACGAGCAGTTGCCAGGATTCTTGCTGCGATGGCGGCGACAGCGACGCCGAGCCTCTCGAGACCAAGGACCCGGGTCAGGGAGAGCCCAACCAGGATAAACCGGACGATTGCTGCTCCTCTGGTAAATGCGCGGACGATAAAGCCAAGGATGATACCGACGCGCCTGATTGCTGCCGTGGCAAGGTAGGCCTATGTTGCGACACGTCTTGCCTTGACCGCTTGGCTATGCGGGAATGCGAAATGAATGCTGTCGCTGCCCCCGGAGCAAACGCCCAGACAAAGAGTGAGTAGCCGCGCTTACAGAAAGCCATTCGAGATTGCTAACTCGTCTCAGCTTGTAGTGGAGCTGCCGACGGCAAGGCATGCAGCCAGCATAGCACCTCTGCCCTTGACCGCTATGGCGCCACTCTCCAGGCCCTGGGATGCATCTGCCGTGCTCTTATTGCTCTCGGCCAGGAAACCTGCTGTGAAATTCGCGAGCGCCATTCGCTGGACGGGAAGCAGTGCTCCAAGAAGTCGTCTGCTCGCTCCCTTCGCACTTCGCTGGATTCCTGCAGCAGCAGCGGCTCCGTCACGCAGGACCAGGCTGTGCAGAACCGCCTTCGCCTGCGCAAGGGCTCTGGCGAAAGCGTCAAATCTGCCAAGCAGTCATCTACGGTTGCCTGCGCAGGCTCTTGTTACTCCAAGGACAAGCCCGCCAAAGAGCCTTCCATCAAGGGCAAATGCTCCAAACCTTGCTGCTCGGAGGGGAAACCTGCCAAGGAGTCTCCCCCCAAGCCCAGCTGCGCGGATTCATGCTGCACAAAGGCCAAGCCTATCGTGGAAGCTGTAGCTGACATCAAACCTTCTGGATCTTGCTGTGCGAAGGACAAGGTCCCAGTCAAAGAAGCTCCAACAAAGAGCAACTGCCCCGGTTCTTGCTGCTCCTCTGCTGCGCCTGATCACGGGTTGGAGGTTGAGAAGGCCCCGATTCAGGCTATCACCGACATAGAGAACCAGGGTACTGGCAAGGAGCATGTTGTTCTCAGCATTTCCGGCATGACTTGTACTGGCTGCGAGACAAAGCTCAATCGAACTCTCGCTACAGTTCCCGCTGTCAAAGACCTGAAGACGAGCCTGGTTCTCTCACGAGCTGAGTTCAACATCGACCTTCGCCTCGGCTCGGTGGAAGAAGTCGTGAAACATCTAGAGCGAACGACCGAATTCAAGTGCGAAATAGTTCAGAACCAGGGATCTAGCCTGGATCTTATCGTTCCCGATGAGCCCTCGAAATTCATGAGTCAGACATGGCCGGAAGGCGTCATTGATATGGCGCTTGTGGACAAGCAGACCGTACGAGTTGCGTTTGATTCGAAGATTATGGGAGCCCGAGACCTCGCCGAGAAGATCTGGGGCCCGCCAATTAAACTTGCTCCGCCTCGTGGTGATCCTTCGCTGGAGGCTGGGAGCAGGCATGTCCGTCATGTTGGATACGTGACGCTTCTCTCCGCTCTCTTGACGATTCCTGTTCTTGTCATGGCATGGGCTCCTCTTCCCGAGCGGGAGTTGGCCTATTCCTCGGCTTCACTCGCGTTAGCAACCATCGTTCAATTTGTTATCGCAGGACCTTTCTACCCTAAGGCTCTGAAGGCGCTTGTTTTCTCCAGAGTTATCGAGATAGACCTCTTAATCGTCTTGAGCACCAGTGCTGCCTACATCTTCTCTGTGGTCTCTTTTGGGTACTTCGTCGTAGGGAAACCCCTTTCGACTGGACAATTCTTCGAAACGAGCACTCTCTTGGTCACTCTGATCATGGTTGGCCGATGGGTTGCAGCTCTCGCTCGTCAGAGAGCTGTTGAGTCTATTTCTATCCGGTCACTCCAGGCATCGACAGCCATCCTTATCGACAAAGAAAGTGGAACGGAACGTGAGATCGACGCCCGACTTCTTCAATATGGCGATACATTCAAGGTTCTTCCAGACACCAGGATTCCGACCGATGGCACTGTTGTCACCGGGTCTTCTGAGGTCGACGAGTCAATGCTCACGGGTGAATCCAGACCGGTGGAGAAGTATCCCAAATCGGTGGTGATTGCTGGATCTATTAATGGACCTGGAGTCATGACTGTTCGGTTGAACCGTCTGCCTGGTGACAATACCATCCACGCCATTGCTGCGATGGTTGACGAGGCCAAGTTGTCGAAGCCCAAGTTACAGGACCTGGCAGATCGGGTAGCATCCTACTTTGTCCCCGTGGTGGTGGCATTGACGATCATTACGTTTGTCATCTGGGTCGCAGTGGGCATGACTGTCCGTGGTTATGGAGGATCTGAAGCTACCATTCAGGCCATCACCTACGCCATCACTGTTCTCATCGTCTCTTGCCCATGTGCAATTGGATTGGCTGTTCCGATGGTCATTGTAATTGCCAGCGGAGTCGCAGCGGAACGGGGTATTATCTTCAAGTCCGCGGACGCTATTGAAGTCGCCCATAAGACTTCGCACGTCGTATTTGACAAGACGGGAACTTTGACTCGAGGAAAGCTCTCCGTTGTTGGAAACGAGTGCGTCGACGAGGACAAACTTCCACTTCTTCTGGGTCTGGTTGAAAACAGTCGACACCCGGTTTCGGTTGCTGTAGCTGCCCACCTCAAGGACATCGGAATCATGACTTTGACTATTCCTGAGCCGAAGAGTTTGACTGGTAAAGGTGTCGAAACCACCCTGGGCAGTCAGAAACTTCGAGCTGGCAACTCTCGCTGGCTGAATCTGTCGGACCATGAACTCGTCCAGCCGATGCTTGTTCAAGGCTGCACTGTGTTCTGCTTTACGATCGACAATGAGCTGAAGGCGGTCTATGGACTTCAGGACGAACTTCGACCTGATGCTGCGGAAACGGTTGAAACCTTGCAGAAGCGTGGTGTCTCGGTGCATGTGGTTTCTGGCGACGATGACGGAGCCGTTCGGACCTTGGCATCCAAGCTTAGCATTCCTGGTGACAATGTGCGCTCTCGAAGCTCGCCTGCCGACAAGAAGGATTACATCCAGTCTCTCCTCGGTACTGCCACAGATCGCAAGAAGCCGGTTGTCGTTTTCTGCGGCGACGGCACGAACGATGCCGTTGCTCTCGCGCAGGCTACTATCGGCGTCCATATGAACGAAGGCACAGATGTCGCGCAATCCGCTGCGGATGTTGTTCTCATGCGTCCTTCCCTGGCTGGTATTCTGACCATGATAAACGCGAGTCGAAAATCCGTCAACCGCATCAAGTTCAACTTTGCGTGGAGTTTCGTGTATAACACCTTCGCAGTTCTTCTTGCTGCCGGTGCCTTTGTCAACGCGAGAATCCCTCCAGAGTTTGCGGGACTGGGAGAGTTGGTGAGCGTGCTGCCAGTCATTGCTGCCGCGGTGCTTCTGCGCTGGTCGAAGATCTAGACTCAGAGCGCCATCATTGCAAGAGTGACGACGGCTGAAGTTCCACAAACTCTCCTTGATGTCCGACTGGAGTCGTTGTCACCAAAGACGGGATGCAACAGCTCCCATCGTGGTCGAATTTTGAATCGCATCGCAGTATGCTGCAGTCCTGTCGCTATCGATCGTTCCATGGCTTGCTTCAGTATCAGAGAAGGCTCCTTTTAGGCAGTCTTGACACCAACCGTACCGTTCTACACATGTCCTATCCTATAGGACGTACTCTTAAACAACCACGACTCCTCGATAGATTGAGTTGCAGGGGGGATTCTGTGAAGGGACTCACAGTTTCTCATCTTGGCTTCATTCTCATCGTTGAAGAAGTTTTTATACAACTATCTATAGCTGCCTTTCATGATTGGTTTGGAATCTCTGGCAAAATTTCCAGCTAAGATCCAGACATTAAATATTACACTCGCTTACAGGCGAAGCTTTTGATACATCTGCTTATTATTCCCAGAAGTGACTCCCAAGTTATCCATACCGTAACGCCGTACTATAAGACCACCCGTTTAGAAACATCAGGTATTAAAAGAACTCGGCCAACCACATCCAGCAAGACAGGATAGGTACAATGGCGAGCAGAACCAAAGCTCTCAGCGAACTTGACTTCTAAAACACTACAAGCTCACAAAGCAGTCTAGGATCTGCAGTATGCTGAGAAGGGATTAACTCACCTTCGTCAGCTACAGTACCATATACTATACTTAGGGACATCTCTCTGCCGTCTAAAATAATCGAGGATGGGCAAGGGCCCGGAGGCGGGCGTGGACTGCTGTTGAATGTTCATTGAAGCATCGAACAACGAAGTTGTCGCAGTAGAACTCGAACCGCACCGGGCGCGTCGCCATGGTACTCACGATAATGTACGTAGTAGAGACTGTGTCTTTCTTGTCCTCGAATAAATTGAACCTGACGTCTTTGCATCTCTATTTTGAATGAGAGTTCTCGTGGTGCGCCTCCGCAATTGCTACTCTCAGGATTCCATCAAAAACAAGAAGTGCGTTTCAAATCGCAAACTGCCAATCACGATCGCCGAGCCACTAAAACTTACTGCTTCACTAACCCTTTTTTCTTTTCTTTTTTTTTCTTAATTTTTTTTCGTGTTTAAAATAAGATCTTCTTAATCAGCTCCCGACCTCGATAGTTTTCGTCCCTGACTTCGTTCCTCAAGGCTCTTTTAGGCAAAACCGCTTGCGGTTTGTATCTCCTATTAGAGATCTCCTCGGGACCCAATAGGCCCACGGGTACCCGTCGCTATAAGATTTTCCAAACTTTCTAGAATATCTTACCTAAATTTACTAGAAAGAGAGAGCATAAGTCGAGAAAGCACTGTCCGAGCCGCTTAATCAAGAAGCAATGGCCGCCGTTTTTAGAGGTTTTGATAGTGAGGGGCTATAGGCGGACGCAGGTACCGGGTACCTCCGAGCGCGTCGTGAAGGGGTGGAGCCCTTGTGCCTAGGCTGTCTACCCCGCCGAGTCGCTTAGCTTAGTCTTTTATTTTAGAACCAATAGTAGGGCAGAGTTTATCGGTTTCTTACGATAGAAATGTTTATTTCTAGCTCTCTAAGCTATAGGCAGCTAAGTATATAAGATAGCGCTATTTCCGGCTAACTTATATGCGTTATCTTCTATCCTATTCTTACCTTATACTATTACTATCTATATAGGTTGTTTTCTTAACCCTTAATACGCACGAAGTCTACTATAGCACCCCCGTATCGCTCCCTTTAACGTGCGACCGGCTATAATAGTTATTATATCGACTTTATCGAGCGCTTTACTTAGCGATAGGTATAGTAGCGAGTTTAGAAAAAGCCCGCCGCCCTTAATACTAATTAATAAGCTACCCTCCGCGAGTAACTAAAAAAAGTCTATTTCCTTAAGCTAGACTATACTAATAATACTAAGATTAATATCGCGGGTATCTTACGTAAATAGAAAAGGTATATAGTAAGTAGTTTATTAAATACTTCGCTCGCTAACCGTTCGTTAGATATTATAAATCCGCCGAGCTAGGGTACTAAAAGGACGTGATTAAATAAGCCGACCGGGCGATAGCTATGGATTTCCTAGATTACCTCTACGAGATATAGAAAATTAGGTCGGAGGGGACGTTATAAGAATACTAGCAGTAATTTAAATAGCTATATAGTAGCGTTACGGGCTAATATATAGATAAGAACGATAGTAAGGAAGTCCTTAAGGTATGCCCCTTTATTCTATACTAAAAGTTCTATAAGAGCTAATTTAGTATTTAGTAATACGATACTTACCTTATTCCTAAATATAGTCTTTAACCGCTTAATATCGACGGGAAGCTAGTACTAGGCCCGGATAATCTACTAGTCCTATAGACGTTTAATATAGCTTATAATACTAGTATCTTTCCTCTTAAGCGATAGAGAATAAACCTATCGGGATTATATATTATTCTCGCGAGTACGGGCGTATGACTAACTAAAGTTATAGATAACGAAAAAAATAAACTAAGGGATAGATCGTAGGATAAGCTCTAGGGTCGCCGATAAGCTAAAGCGAGGGAAGATAATACTATAGGTAAATTTACTAACGAGGCTCCCGAAGAGAACTTAATACTCCTCGAGGATATTCTAATATAGGAAACCGAGGGTCGTAGCCGGCCTAAGGCACTATATTACGAAGATATATTATTAATAGTAATACGTTATCCTAATACCGGTTAGGACGTGTTAGTAATAGCGATTAAGTTTATCTACTATAAGGGTATAGATAGGAAGCTTAAACCGTGAGTATACCTTCGCTCTATATATTTCCTAGAGACTATAATAAACTTAGCTTATATTTAATAGGATAATCTTTTTCTTTATAGCTATAAAAAGACTTATTTTCTACTTAATCCTCGTCCTTATTAGCCTTACTCTTAACGACTAAGCCTTTAACGCCTTAAGCTTAAATAACGCTAAGCGTGTCTTCCGGGTTAAGAATCGAGGGCCTGTAAGATATATATACTTAAGGTAGAAGAGGGAGTAGCTAAAATACCCGATCTTCCGCGGATTTAATAAGTTATTAACGGGTTAAGAAAAAGCGCTCCTATACTATAAGCTAAGGGACGATATAGAATATTAAACGCTAGACGCTAGATTCGAAGAGTCTATCGGACCTAAGGTATTCCGTCGAGGAGCCGCGAATATAGTAAATAGTATATTTAATAACTAGCAATCCTAATATTCGGTCTTAATTTCGCTATATATAGGAAACGCGTCTAACGCCGTCCGTGATTAAATAATACGGTATAATCTAAAGTAAGTAATATTTAATAATATATATATTAATAAGAAGGTTAAGTTTTATCTCTAGAATACTTTTCTAGATAAGCCGATAGAAGATAGTCTTATTAAGTTCTTTACTTATATTAGTATTATACGAGATCCCCGGGCAAGCTATAATATAGTTCCCGACGAGGTTTAGAGAGCGCTATTACTAGACCCTAAAGTAGCTATACTCGAGATATAATATAACGAGCTAAAGAAAGGGCGGTTTCGGATATATAGTACTAATATAGAGAAAGAGGTACGGTATCTATCTAATAATATCCGTAATAAGCGTGCGTAACGTAATAAAGCTCTTCGATAAGAGTATCGGAAGTATTATTTCTATAATCGGCCGACGTAGGATATTAAAAGGTAGATAATAAATAATTTCGAGGATAAAGAGGAGGGAGAAGATAAGGATATTACCGAAGATATTTAACCGCCTATCGAGCTATATATACCTAAGCGTGCTCGGCTCGCCGAGATTCTCTATCGCTATCTAGAGAACCTTAGTAATAGCGAACTCTAGAGTCTCTACGTTAAGGCTATCTAGCTTATAATAACCTTTTATAGTAAGAAGGAGATAGTAAAGCGTAAGTATATTTAGCGAATAGCCTAAACTAATATACCTATAAAAGAGGAGTCCCCTAAGTTAGATCGGTTTCTTTTTCTTATAGATAGGATATAGTATCTTTACTATATCGGAAGTAAAGTATTATCCGAAGAAGAGAGAGTATTCCGTTATTATAGGCTAGCGGTAATAAACGATTACTTTAACTAGGAGTATCTTAAGCCTATAAAAGTAGCGGAAAGTATTAGTTCGATTAGATATAAGTATCTATAGTATCGGGATAATAGAGAGGGATTAAAGCTAAAGAGCCTAGATTACTTTAGGAATTATATATAACGCGTTTATAGAGTTTGTCTTAGACCGGAACGTAGGTAGATCTAATAGATTTATAATATACTATATATATTCTCTACGACTAGTCTATTACTAGTATATAACTATAATAAGTAAAGCCTTATTTAGCGATCCCTAACCTCTAGACGCGCGCTAGGGCTATAATACTAGTAAATCGGGGTTTATAATACTAAGCTTATTATTTTACTTATATAGTAATTACTCGTTATATTTATATCTATTCCTTATACTATAGCTAGCCTAGATATATTATTCTTATATTACCGATTGTTATTTTAGAAGCCTAAGGTATAGCTAAAATTAGTTATTTAAACTTCCTCGACCTAAAACTTCGCGTATAACTAAATAATCTATTTCGAGATTTTAATTAGTACTTAAGCTATTTTAGGATATTAGGAGTAAGTAAGGGAACGCCGATACGGCGTGGAAATATCTAACGAGCTAAGAGGTAGATAAAGGCCACGGCGCGTATTTTCGGATCGAAGCGGAGTGCGAAGGGATATAGCTAGCGTTAGACGACTTAACTAGCAATAACGCATAGCGTAGATAGTAAGTAATAGCGTGCTTGGTTCGCCGCGAGTACCTAGCGCGATGCGCACGTGCCGAGCTATTCGTTCTACGTAGTACTTTGAGCTAGCTACTACGCCCTGGCCGCGGTTAGTGTAAGGCGCATACCACGGTATCTCTAGAAAAGCGGCTATTACTACTGCGCAGGCACTAACTCTATCTATCCTGTCCCTGGTATATTAAAGTGGTGAAATACTTAGCTAATGGAATTATAGCGAGTGGTAATTCGGCCGTAAATTAATAGGCTGACTTATAGCGCTGACTTCTAGGGGCGCACTTATTGGATCCCGACTTCTATATTATGAGTTAGTATCACGTGCTATATCGACGGACGT
Source organism: Emericellopsis atlantica (assembly GCF_019669845.1). Taxonomy (NCBI): domain Eukaryota; kingdom Fungi; phylum Ascomycota; class Sordariomycetes; order Hypocreales; family Bionectriaceae; genus Emericellopsis; species Emericellopsis atlantica. Next base: position 8,211 of record NW_025764752.1, on the reverse strand, counting down.
GATCTAATCAATGCCTTAACACGGAAGCGAGGATCTAGCGAATTACTCGGCTTCGTTCTACGGATAAGTTATTAAAAAATTAGTAGTATCCCTGCTCAATCTAGCATAGCGTATTAATTATCTATCCTCGGCCTGGTAAATTCTGGATTTGTAACTACGCTAGGGCACCCCCGGCCTAGACTCCGCCTCTCTTTATAGCTTAGCCTAGCTACTTAATTCTAATGGCCTATAGGCTTTGATGCAAGCAATGGGGATTAATAGGGGTATTATATAGCTTTTATATCCTTACGAATGTAGTGGCTGCCACTGTTATCTAGCGAACTTGTTAAGGCAGGGGCCTTGCGTGTACTGGTAGAGCTACCACACCCTCTCGTATCTAGCCTTTGGCCCTGATCTAATATGGCTGCTATAGTAAGGTCGTCGTTTATAAGTGGCCTAACGCAACGAGAAGTTATTATACCTAGTCGGATCTAAGCTTTTCTTTTGTCCTAAGAATGTGGCTAGCGACGGCTTACGAGGACCCCTACTAAGTTCACAGAATATAGCCATGGGATAGATAATGGCTATGCGTAGCTTAACACTACCTCTAAAGCGGCGTTCTATTTCGGAATAATAGGGCGAAGCTATCTCTATCGTCTTCTTTCTAAGTAGATACTCCTCTTTAGACTTCAAGAGTCCGTTAAGAGGCATAGGGGGACGGATAAGGTTCTTCTATCTCTTAAGACCCTATATAACTTAATTTAGCTATAAGATAGGATTTATATAAAATTATCGATAAATATTATCTAACTAACCGTCGATACTTCTCTATAGTATTAGTTAGCTCTTATACGAACTCGTCCCTTAGTTATTTAGTAAATCCTTATTTCCTCTTCCGGTTCCGATAGTTAGGGCTAATATCGCCTAGAGGCGGGCGGCCGTAGAACTTTATATATTCTAGATCTACCGCTATAAGTTTGTTATTCTTATCGCATAGGATATTTCGTGGCTCTGCGTTATAGTAAAGGACTCGTAGTTTATATATAGCCGTGAATATCTTAGTAACCCTATTAGCGACTATGGCTTTATTAAGATAAGTATTGCGTTCGAATAAGGGCTAGCCGGCCTAGCTAAGGAATATAAAGTAAGAGTAAACGCCTCTATCGTAGTAATAAGGCTAGATAAGCTATGTACTACCGAGGTATACGGGGATATATATCCCCTAGATATCTAGTAGTCGGTCGTATATAGCCTTCTCGTGCTATAATAACTTACGATCGAGGCTCTCTATACCCTTAGTAACGAGCGTATAGCCGTAGGCTATTAATTATACCTTAAATATCGAGCTACGCGCCCCCGATCGATTTATCGATATGTAATCTATATCACGGCCGCGGTCTTTAGTAAGTTAATCTCGTACTAGACTAAGAAATAAGTATCGGTCGATATACTTTTGCCCGTGACTTTCTAAGTTTAAGTAATTTATATTTAATAGTCTATTATATACTAAACCCTTAAGGTATACCTAAGTATAAAAGGGTCGGCTTTAAATATTTTACTTTTACGTTGAACTCTACCCTCGTGGTTTTCTTTTATTAGTTACTCGATTCTTAGCCTTAGCGGTAGTATCGGGTTCTAAAATAGATTTCGAATTACGTAAGTCCGGGGAAGGAGATAGCGGATCTTTATTATCTATATAGTTCTTATCGAAGTCTATATCGTGATAGGTTACTCGAGACCTAGTGCGAATTAGGGACCTCTTAAAACCTTTCTAGCGCTAAGGTTTATATAGTAAAGCGGGAGAACTTTTACCTTTGCCCTTACGCTCCTCCGTAGGAATACTATATAGGATATCGTTATATTTAATAGCCTAGGTACTAAGTCTATCCGCTTTATTATACTATGACTTAAGGGGTAGCCGCGAGCGAAGAGCTTATAGAATAAAGGTAAAGACTTATATAATAGCTATGCGATAGAGCCTTATTTTATCTTCGTCTATAATATCTAGCTTTAGTATATAAACTAAGTAATAGATAGTAGAAGGCTCGTCCGAGATATAAAGGAAGATAAAAGCCTGCCTAGTATAAATATAGCCGTACTAGATACCCTTACCGATTATATAAAAGAAAAGCTAGGTTATAACCGCGGCTATAAGTCGTCGAGCGAAAAAAGGAAAGCCCTTACTATTCTAGTTAATTACGTCGCGTTTTAGCTTAATCGCTAACTTAAGCCCCGTTATAACCTTATTAATATTTAGATTATAAGGCGCCTTATATTTAATTATTACTAATAGAATATTTTAACTATCTAAGGTTCGGTAAATATAGAACTAGTCCGCTCGATTGCCCTTCCCCTTTACCTTTCGACGGGACTTAAGTACCGTACGGGGCTTTAGCGTCGACGCTATAGCAAAAGGTAGATTATTATTACCTAGGCTTATTTACTCTATTAGCTCTGAGATAGTATCCTAGTTAGCTCCTAGATTCGTATAGCTTTTAAATATCACGATACCGCGGATACTAAGTTCGCGCTATAAAGGGGTATCTATAGATACTACTTAAATTAACTTTTCTACGGCGTTCTCGATAATATCGCGTTTAAAGTCTCGAAGCCTAATCTTATTACTAATAAGTCTTAGAAGTATCTTTACGTATTCTATCTAATAATACGAGGGGAAGGCGGTGTTAGAGAAGAACGAGTTACTAGTCGAGAGTATATCCTAGATTTCCTCTTATTATATTACGAAGTTATCCTATAGAATAATATAGCGAGGGAAGATTCGACCGACCGGGTCCGTGGTCTCGCCTTAAGTAATTAGGGAGCGGTCTATAATAACTTATATAGAGAGATCGAGCGTATAGTAAGCCTCGAAGTATTACTAGATAGTTTGCGGGCGAGATACGATAGTTAAGTACTCGGCCTCTTCGCGTTAGCGTTACTCTTCTTCGCGCTATTATTCGTTCTACCTTACGCGACTCTTAGCCTCTTCGCGTCGGCGTCGCTTATTTTCGAGTTAGCGCTATAAATCTTTAATACTTTTTATTCTATTTACTCTAAGAACCTTAGTTATAGGGTAAGCTTAGTTTTGGGAGAAAGCCTATAGTAATATATTTATTTACCTTATCTAACTCCTATACCTTATAAAAAAGTAAAGGTCGAGAGTCGCGGAATAGCGGCCCGGGCGATAACGCTAGCGGAGGCGTACTTTAGTAGACTAGTAGAGACTAATTACCTACCGGATTAGCTTCGATTAGTAGTTAAGAGATATCTTACTTTAGCTAGCGCCGAAATAATATTATCGCTATCGTCGCGCTAGCCTGCCTTACGCGTACGTATAGCTACTAAAGTTAAGCCTCGACTAGGAAGACTATCGTTAATTAGCTACGTCGTGTCTAGATACGCGTAAGTATATCTATAATAATTATTAACTCTTAGGTAGCGCGGATATCGGCAAAATAAATATCCGTCTCCTAGCAGACTTAACCCGTATATTAGGGCGAATCGTTAACTATATAAGTAAGAGGCGTATGCGACTATATAGATGCTAACGTGTAGCTTGGAAAGTGTCGCCTTATAGCTCTAAAACTCTTAGCCGAGGGTTTTTTCGCCTCGCGCACGGTAAAGTACTATGCATAAGCAGCTATCTAGAAAATTAAATGAACTACGTGGCCAGGGATAGGATATATAGTTCTATTAGATCCCGGCTCACGTGGGCGTCCCCGGTAACGAGGCAACGGATTGAGCTACTAAGGAAGCCGCTAGAATCGACCCTAGCCTAGATAACTTGAAAATCCTTATGGCGACCACTAGAACGACAATCCGACGTATTATACCAATCGAATAGGATATAGCGTGGGAAAACGCTAAGCATGGCCGCGACCTCTTCTAGCTCGGCCGTGCGCCCTGCGAAGGGAACGCTAGATACCTATTAGAGCGATTAGCTCGGTGATCACGTAGATATACATAGCCAAGATCGGCCTGCGTGCATACCTATTAAGTATTAATAAGACTAACACCGATAAATATCCGTGCGGCTACGGACGCTAAACGGTCCGATATATCCTCCTAGAGTGTAAGGACTAGATAGAAGAACGACCGAAAATATAGGCAGGTAAATATCTATACGTGGATATTAAACTCGTTCTCTATAGCTTATTAATAATAGTCTAAGCAGTAAAAATAATATTAAGGAGGGGCCTGCTCGGTTAATTCCGGGCGGTCCTATCCTCTATATAAACTATCCGGTAATCGAATAGTTAGAATAGACAGCGCTAGAGGCCACGATGCGTCTTAGGACTAGCCCCTTTGCCGATATAGCTATATCTATAGACGTGGCCCATAGTGATTTAAAAAGCCCTCTTGATCGCCTCTTAAGCTTACTAGAGCGTAAGTACGACCTAGAGCTAGACTATCTCGAGAAACGCCTTCTATATGTCGTATTACTATAGTAGACGCCACCGATGGTCTATATCGCCGAATTAGTAGACGCGGCAATCTAAGGACACGACGCAATAGCACTAGAGATAGTCTATATCTACATAGACGGGAGCGGTATTAACGGTTATATTAGGGCGGCTGTAGTTACCCCGGCGGTATATAGGAACGGTATCCTAACGAAACGGCTATAATATATAGGTATATCCGCTATATTAACTATATACGCCGTAGAGCTAAGGGGTCTAGTCCTTATATTAGAAATACTTCTAGATATATAAATAGCTAATGCCACTCCCCGCAATAGTGCTATCTTCACCGACAACTAAGCTACTATCTGAGCGATTCGAGATCCTAAGACTCCGTCCGGATAATATATACTCGTTAAGGTAACTCGCGCGCTCGACCGGCTCTGTAATCTTAGGATATAGGTTAAATTCCGTTGGATCTCAGCGCATATCGGAGTGCTAGGTAACGAAGCCGCGGATCGAGCCGCTAAGGAAGCGGTAGAGAACTACCTCGGAGAACTAGAACTAGAGACGCTCAAGACCCTTATGGTAATAATAAAATCGATTATCCGCAAGCTTCTTAGGAGAAGGCTAAGTACGGCAGAGAGCTGTTTAAGCTTAGGGTTAAACTAGGAAAAGTAATACTTAACCTTCACGCCGGAACACATAGGGCGATTAGCTCGGCTATTACCTAGATACGTACCGGCAAGATCGGCTTGCGCGTATACCTCGCTAAAATCGATAAAGCTAATACTAATAAATACGAATGCGGCTATGGCTATTAGACCGTGCGGCACGTCCTTATAGAGTGCTAACACTAGATAGAAGAACGATATAAAATATAAGTAAGTAAATAAATATACGTTAACCTTAAACGCATTCTCTATAGCTTATTAATAATAGTTTAAGTAGCAAAGATAATAATTAAGACGGGCTTGCTAGGATAATTTCGAGCTATCCCGTCTACTATACTTATATACTCCGCGTAGACGAGTGGATATTATTAAATAGAAGTAAAGGACGGCTAGGAAGGGCCTAATAAGTTAGAGATATAAAACGGTTATAATAGCTATAGATATAAACTAGGGAGAGGTCGCTTATATAGAGGTAAGTAAGAGGACGAGACTCGATAGGTAAACGGCCTATTGTGACGTTCGGGTTAGACTAGCTACAGGGTAGGTAGATCTAAAGTCGGTTTATAAACTAAGTATACTAGGATATCGTTAACTTAAGCGGTCGGGTTATAGTCTATATACGAGATAGTAGATCTTACGTAGATAATTATATTAATAGCTAAGGAGCTAGTAAAGACTAACTATAGTAAAGCTAGGCTTCCTATATACTAAGTAAATATTATATAGTCGACGATAGTCGACTATCGTCTACGAGCGCTTTTATAGCGTAGTCGACTATAGTCGCTAGTCGCCTATAGTCGTCTATTCTACGTAGTATACGGGTAACGTATAATAGGAGGAAAAAAGCAAGGGGCACGTAAGAAGCGTATACGGTCGTATATCGGGTCGTAATATAATATCTCCCCTTCCGAGATTCTATCCTAGAATTAGCTAAAACCTATTAATTGTTCTTCGTAAGTCGTATTCGGTAACTTCTTCCTTTTATTATATCTAACCGTATATAGAAATATCTATCTTCTTATAAGAAAACTAACGACTTATATCGCGCTATCTTAATTAAAGCTATTTATCTTAACAGTTCTAATAGCGAGATACCCTATATTCGTTATTATCGCGCTAAACGCTTTTATCGTATAAGTAGTAATTCCTATCGTTATATGTTATATATCGAAATAAAGAAGACTTATAATAATACTAGCGTAGCGTCGTACTATAAGTACTATATATATTTTTCGTATATATACTAACCTATGTCTTAGTAACGCGTATAGTATCTAAGTAGAAATAAGTAAAAGCGGATTTAGAAAAATCCAAGAGGGAGCTCTAAGAGGCTCTAGGGCGCGTTTAGCGTCTTCGTCGCTAACGAGAATTACTTCGAAGTCGGACCTCGGAGTTAATATCTCGTAGTATACGTGAGTTAGATAAGGAGGATAGGGTGCGTTCTTAAGAAGAGGCTATTCTTAAGGAGTAGTAGGTAGTTAAGTATACTTAGGAGTTAGGTGCGTTTAAGGTTATCGATTAAAGTATAATACCCGATATATTTCCCTTTAATAATACTATCGTAATAAGTAGCGGTAATTCTTAAGGTATTTAACGGGTTCTTATATATTCTCGCTACTTATATAGCTTTTCTATTTAATAAGGTATTTAACTTCTCTATTTATTATTTATTTATCGACGATTCGTTCTAGTTCGTAGAGTTCTTCGAGGACTTCTAGTTTATAATTTATTTCTATGTTTTATAGTGCTTTTTCGAGTAATAAGATATAAAAAACTAAGTATATTCTTATACTTAAGGGTAGCGAAAGCTTATAGTTAGTATCTAAGATAACTTCGTCGATTTTAAATAATCTAAGTTTTTTATAGTCGAGCTTTAGTAAGGGTCGAGTTATTATAAATTTTTTACGTAGTAGGTAGACTATATCTCCCCTCCGAAAGATCGGTCCCTTCGATCTTTTCTTATTATAGTATTTCGATATTCGTATACGTACGAATTCGAGTTATCTTTTTATATATTTATATAGTAAGCATAGTTAGTCTACTTTAAGTATTGCTTTTTTAGTAAGAGGTCTATCCCTTAGTGTTTTATTACTAAACTCGGGTTTATATCCGTAGTTCGCGTAAAATAGTAAGATCTTAGTTAATTCCGTAGGTATATTATTATAGGCGAGTTAGGCGAGTAGTAATTTTAAGACCTAATCGTTTTATTTATAGTTAATATAGTACCGTAGGTACTATTCTAGCGTCTAGTTCAATCTCTCTGTCTATCTATCCGTCTAGGGGTAATAGGCTATACTAAGCTTATGCTTAGTTCCGAGCTAAGCTATTAGAGCTTGCTAGAACTTCGAGGTAAATATCGTTCCTCGATCCGAAATAATTTCTTCCGGAAGGCCGTGGTTAGCTACGATATATTTAAGCACTATATATACGAGTATTTCTATATCTATTGCTTCTTAGTATAGTAAGAAATATCCGAATTTGCTTATTCGGTCTATAATAACGAATATACTATTATATTCGACGTTAGATCCTAGTTCTTTTAATTTAGGTAGCTTCGTAATATAATCGAAGGCTATTAATTCCTATAGTCTTAAAGGCACTAATAGTAGCTTTAGTTCTCTATATAGTTTATACCGGGCAGCCTTACTACGTATATAATCTTTATATTATCCGACGATATATACGACGTCTGCTTTAATTCCTTAATAGTCGTATATTCGTCGTATTCTCTTAAGAGTCTTTCTAACTCCTTAATATCCTGCCGTAGGGTGCGTATAAATATTAATTAAGATTTTATCGCGTATTAGCGGTAGTATCTAGAGTCGTCTATTCTTAGTAAGTCCTTTCCTTATTTCTATCGTATAGTCGTTAGGTATTTCTTTTCCGTATTTAGATACTTATTCTAGTATTTTATCGTAGTATACGGTATTTACTTCGACTTTATATATAAGGAGGTTAAGTACTATTTATATATAGTTCCCTTCGTTATTTTATTAAAGTATCTAGCCCTTTGCTTTTAATACTTCGGTATTGTAATTTAGTCGGCGACTAAGTATATTTATGTAACGGTTACGCCTAACCGTTGCGCCATGGGCAAAAGATCAGGCATTGATCGAATGACGAGCGATCAATACAGGCGTAATAGCTGCTTATAG
>NW_025764751.1:21898-101262 GCF_019669845.1 Emericellopsis atlantica | reverse complement strand
ACCCTAACCCTAACCCTAACCCTAACCCTAACCCTAACCCTAACCCTAACCCTAACCCTAACCCTAACCCTAACCCTAACCCTAACCCTAACCCTTCCGTATCCGCGTCAAATAACTAATAGCGGTCGCGAGCTTAGTTTGAAGACGAAGGAGAGCCTTTTTAGCTTTCTCTTCGTCCTTCTTAAGCTTCTCACGCTATTTAAGCAAACGATTTACTAAAGAAGGTCAGGAAAAGGAGTAAGAAAAGAATAAATATATATAAAGACGCCACAAACGTCCCGTCGTAAGGACGACCGCGACGAATACACTCGCTATATTTCGAAGACCTATTATTAAAACGATAAGGCTTCTGATTCTTGAAACAATAGGTGCACGGCATATCTGCGTTAGCACCGTCACGAGCAATAGCGTAAGTAAGCTTCAGGCGTTCGCGAGTCTTTCGAGCAACGTTAGAAGAGCGACTAGATATAGCGTTAGTATATGCAAAAATAATAAAGGAGAAGGAATTAATAGGACTCACGAGTATGGACTAATGATTAGTTTTGATTGATTCTAGGGATAGAATCTCGGGAGGGGAGACATTATATTACGACCTAGTATGCGACCGCATGCGCCTCTCACGTGCACCCTACTTTTTCCTCTAATTATACTACCACGCATAAAGTATAGCTCGCGACCTTACCGTGAGCCTACGCTCTAACATCAACGCATAGCTCACTAGATCACGACGCTCCCGTGAGCCCTCACTTTCACAAACTAGTATATAGGAAGCTACGCTTTACTATAGTCAGTCTCTACCCAGCTCCTTAGCTATCAATATAATTATCTACGCAAGATCCACTATCTCGCATATAGACTGTGACCCGACCGCTTAAGTCAACGATATCCTAGTGTACTTAGTTCAAACCCGACTTCTATTCTATCTACCCGGTAGCTAGTCTAGACCCGAACGTCACAATTATTATGATTCACTTACCCTGCGCTTAGAAGAGTACTACTCTTTAATAGTTATCTATCTTAGCTATATATAGTTATATAAATATATAAGTAGCGCTCTACGCTACGCTAATATATAGAAGGGGCACGTCCCTTATATCCGCTTAGTAGTTATTGTTGAAATAGTAGAACTAGCTACGCTAGCTACTATTCCAGCTAGGTCGCTATAGAGCCGGACCCGGCCGCCTTTATTATTAACAGGGCGCCCTACTTCTCGTTAATAAAGTGCTCATAGATCCGGACTATGCCTGTAAAGAGCTCGTACTAGCTTGCGGTAAAACGCTCCTTTAATCCGGGCTGTGACGCGTGGGACGCCTTTATTAATCTATCCGTATACTTCTCGCAATCCTCGCTGTATCTACATAAGAAGACTTTTGTGCTAAAGTGGCGGATCGATTCTTCGGTTTCGGAGAGCGTGGCAGTATGAGTATCTCCGCGTGGCGCATCGGAGGATAACCCTCCGCTCTTAGCTACATTCGGCCCCGCCCCCGAACCTCCATGTCGCTTTCATGCGGCTAAGGTGGATTGTGTAGCTTTGATCAGATCTTGGCTGGTGGAGACGCTAAAATCTATTTACTCCAAGAAACATGTATCGGCTATGGACGCAATCTCCTTAGGGGTTGCGCTCTCTGGAGATCCCGGGCCGGACGTGAAGCTTGCGGGGGCGGGGGAGTAGTTCTCCGCATGCCTCGTCCTGACTCCTCACCCCCACATCGGACCAAGAATCAGCTTTCCGACCTCGAAGGCGCCTGACCCCAAACATGTTTTTACAGATGGGGAAGAACAAGCCCTTCAGTCCGTCTTGACGGACCATTGCATCTACTATCAGTTGATCTCACATCGGGGCTCGCTAGCGACGATCCGGGTCTCGACGACCGAGAACATCCCCTTTCGGCAGAATGCTAAGCCTGAAGGATGGGCTTGCCCAGACAGCTCACGAGGATCCATCCGTAGTCGCCTTGAGGGGGCCAGGTATAAGTAAAGACGTCCCCGACGTTCTTTCGAGATTGCTTTTGATCATCCCACACACTCCGACAACCCTCGACTTCGCCATCTCGTGGTCTCTATTCGCCAGACCTCGTCCGACATCACCATGCTCACTCTTGCGGCTCTCTCCCTCCTCTCTGTGGCTACGGCCCAGAAGGTCGGATCTGACACTCCCGAAGTCCATCCTTCCATGACCTGGTCCAAGTGCACCAGCTCTGGCTGCCAGCAGGTCAACGGCGAGGTCGTCATCGACGCCAACTGGCGTTGGACTCATGACAGCAGCCTCCAGAACTGCTACGACGGAAATGACTGGACTAGTGCCTGCACCAGCAACACCGACTGCGCTGAGGAGTGCGCTGTGGAGGGTGCCGACTACTCCGGCACCTACGGCGCCAGCACCAGCGGCGACGCTCTCACTCTTGACTTTGTCACCACGCACGCCTATGGCACCAACATTGGATCTCGTCTCTACCTGCTAGAGGATACCAACACCTACCAAATGTTCAACCTCCCTGGCAATGAGCTCTCCTTTGACGTTGACCTTTCCACTGTCCCCTGCGGAATGAACAGCGCTCTGTACTTTGTCGCTATGGAGCCCGACGGTGGCATGAGCAGCTACCCCGTCAACGAAGCCGGCGCCGAGTACGGTACCGGCTACTGCGACGCCCAGTGCGCCCGTGATCTCAAGTGGATCGGCGGCCAGGGCAACTACGACGGCTGGGTGCCGTCCGATACAGACGCTAACAGCGGTGTTGGCGCGCTTGGTGCTTGCTGCACTGAGATTGATATTTGGTATGGAATTGAACCCCCACCCCCCCTGGCTAGTTGAGAAGATGGTTCCGCCCAGTGATGGAGCCAGCCAAGTTACCTTTTGCCTTGGCTGTTCCCGTTGGGCATCTTCTCGATTATTGGATTCACAGGCCCGTTGTGCAGTGACTAACATTGCGATTAGGGAATCCAACTCTCACTCCTTCGCCCTGACCCCCCACTCTTGCGAGCCTGGCTTCAATGAATACCATGTTTGCGAGGATGACTCGTGCGGTGGCACCTATTCTGACGATCGCTACGGTGGCCACTGTGATGCCGACGGCTGCGACTACAACCCCTACCGCCTCGGCCGCACCGGCTTCTACGGTGAGGGCAAGACGGTCGACACCAGCAAGCCCTTCACGTAAGTTGAGATGTCCCTCGCTAGAGACTGCCAGATTGCTGACATGAAGCAGGGTTGTTACACAGTTTGAGCTCGACGGTCTGCGTCAGTTCTTCGTCCAGAACGGCAACACTATTGAGATGCCGGTCCCGACTTTCGACGGTCTTCCCGACAGCTCTGAAATCACCGCTGACTTCTGCGACAATGTCTTCGACGTCTTTGATACCCGCTCTCGCTACAGCGAGGTCGGTGGCTGGAGCGCCATGGAGGAGGCTCTCTCGACGCCTTTGGTCCTAGTCATGTCCATCTGGGCTGACGTGAGTAACTCCGAATCCCCACACGTCTTGAGAACTTTGACCTGACAAAACATCCAATGATAGAACTACGCCAACATGCTCTGGCTTGACGGCCTCTACCCCCGTGACAGCGACCCGAGCGAGCCTGGTAACCTCCGCGGCGACTGCCCAGCTAGCTCTGGCGTTCCTTCTGAGGTCATTGACACCTATCCCGACAGGTGAGTCTTGTTGAAAGCGCCCCAGCATCACCTATCCTTGAGGATTGACTGTTCTCTAACATGAACGCAGCTACGTGACCTGGTCCAACATCAAGTTCGGCCCCATTGGCTCCACGACCGGGGACGACGCCTCCACCCCCCCGTCGTCCACGACCACCGCCTCGGGCTCCGAGCCCACCAACCCTGGCGGCTGCCAGTCTCCCAAGTGGGGCCAGTGCGGCGGCAACGGCTTCAGTGGCTGCACCACCTGCGCCTCTGGCTCTACTTGCACCCGCGTCAACGACTATTACAGCCAGTGCCTGTAAATCAAAAGACAAGCTAGGCAGGGCACGAAGTCTTTGTGGATGGGAGGTATAGGACATCGCAGAAGACAAAATCTAAAACTGGGATGGTCGGTGGGATCTTTTTTCTTTTGCTTCCGGGGCTGCCCTCGGAAATGCCACTCTTTTGGAATTAGCAACCTGCGATAGTGGCCGGAACTAGCTGGCGGTGTGCCACTCTGCGGCTTCTTCCAGTTAGTAAGGCACTATGCGATGGATCGTCAATGGGAGACATATGATGGTCACATAACACTTCCAGACATTTCCTCCTCGTGCTTGTCTCTCTTCCCATTATTCGGCACTGGCTCAAGGCACGTGCTGTCATAGCCAGCAGGTTGATGTCCTGCTCTCGTTGGGATGAAGTTGGGCCAAACTTCCCACTCTCAAGGAAGGTGGTTTGCATAGGCGTTGGGAGAACCCCTTCTTGTCTTTGATTCATAGCAAGTACGAAGGCGACAAGAGGCTTTAATGAATTAGCTGTCCTTGCATAATTTGCCACTTGTACCAATCAACACTACATTCTAAGCAGTTCCGCCATTTCGCACCAACTTTCCGGGAAACATCACCTGATTCAGCAAGGCGGCAATGGCAGATCCCGGTACTGATCCAGACATACCAACAGACAGTTGAGTCTGTTGTCAGAGCCAACATGGTTGATACCAAAGCCTGGCACTTGCTTGACCCTGGCTAATGAAGTTGCGACTTGCATAGTCCAACATCAAGATTGGGTCTACGTATTTGGCATGCTACCTTCGACCGTGAGATAGACATTGCGTTGGTGGCGTTGAGGGTGTGCTGTGTGAGATAACTGGCAGTGTCTGCGAAGATGTGTGTTGTCGTGACCTACCCAGGCTTGTTCTTAAAATAAGCTGAACTGACTTAGTACGTACTAATTGCTTGCACTTACTGTCTCCGTCCTCGTAGGCGAGGAGCGTGCGCGCGCGGATATTTTTGCGGAGATGAGCAATTTCAAGTCCCAGGAGACGATTTTCGAAATTCGACACGGTGACAAGAAGCACACGGGCGAGGCTGCTGAGGTGATAAAGCTGCTGCGGAAACGCATCGTCCCGGGGGCCAGCAGCAAGCCTATAGTCACGAAGTAGACGAGAACGATGATGGCAATTTGATAATTTTGATGATGATGATGATGCCATGCCCGACACAGCTGGTGGAGGTGTTGACGGCTCTCTGCGCAGCGAAGACAGCGAAGCTGGCATGGCCAATCTCCAACACGAATCCGACAACGACGAAGACCTAGAAGTGACCGTCTCCAACAATGTCGGGACGTCCAACGCGAGCTCACTATCACACAGTATTTATACCCTTAGCGCAGCCATACCTTGCACCCTATTAGTCGCCCCCAGTTTGCCCAACGCTTTCTCCTGCATTACCTCCCGGGTCATCGCATTGACTACCACGACCGTTGGCTCCTGCCCCCTGTTGCCGGGAGCGAGGGCGTAGATCATCTGACCGACGGCCGTGAGATCAATCATGCCTGATTGGCCGTTGGCGCTGAGGTCAATCTCGTCGAGGATCGAAGCGTCCTCGATGGACATCTCGACAAGGCGGTTCACGCCAACATCTGTGACAAAAGCGGTTTTGCTAGCCGGTGAGACAGTAACCCAGCAAGTCGCGGCTTGACCATCTACGGCACTGCGGCCTTTGGTGGTAGCCTGCATGTCATTGCCGATGGACAGCACAGCGGCGCCGAATGAAGCGTCGGTAACGAAGATGTCGGTTGATCCGGGGATTGCGGAGGAGCCAAAGAGAACAAGAGTGTCGTCTGGGGAAGACATGACACCTTGGGCACCAACAGTGCTGCCACGGCATGGTGAATCAACGGAAAAGGCAGCCAAAAACCCAGTGTTATTGGCTGGCGGGTCACCCTTGACGGTGGTGAACAGAGTGCTCTCGTCTTCGGAGAAGAAGACGTGCGAGACGGTGTTTGTGGGGCCGACCGGCGGCGTCGTTTGTCCAAGGTCGAACGGGCGCAGAGCGTCCATAGCTCCGATGCCGTTCTTCCGGTCGAAGGGGGCACAAGACACACCGGCCGTGGCACCGGTCGCCCCGACGCATACGAGCCGATTCTTCATTGAGGCCGCCACGGTGTTGGGGAACTCGCCTGGCACCTCGACGGGCTGGCCGATCAGGGTCAGCTTTGTGGGGTCGGCTTTGTCAATGGAGAACATGGAGACCGTGTTGGATCCCGCGTTGACAGCGAAAAGGTTCTAAACCGTGTCAGGCGGCGCTCTAGAAGCGGCTGTCTGGAGTACTACTTACCATGCCTGCAACGGTCAAAGCAGATTGGGAGACCAGAGGGTCGGCGCCAGCCGGTTCGTTCGTGGACCCATCGATGCTGACAGCGCCAGCGCCGCCGGTCGGAGTCATTGAAGCCTGCCCGAGCATACCTTGCTCGTCAATAGAGACGGAAAGTACCATGTTCTCTTGTTCATTAGTACTGATGTAGATTGCTTGACGCCCCGTTTCGCAGGATTTGGTAGGATGTGCGAGCCCTAGCTGCGCATGGAGCAGGCCGTAGCTGAAGGCGAGGGTGAATGGAAAATGCATGATTTTGATATGAAATGATTGCGATAATAGAAATTGAGACAAGCCAGTTGTCAGGGGAGAAGTAGGGATAGAGAAGTGTATGCTTAGAAGGTAGATGCTGTTCGTTTGAATGAAATCCCATTGGAGAACACGGCAGGCTTTATATGCAGATGGGAAATGGACAGAGTTGATATTTCCAAACTCAGACTCGCCGTAACGAGACTTGAGCCTCACCACTTCTGGAACTTCGAAGGATAACTTCATCAAAAATTCCAAATTGGGATGCTTGCAAGGGTTCCGAATGGGGAAATATTGGAATTGTGATCAAGGGGCAGGCACAAGAGGACATGAAACACCAACTGGCATGGTCTAACAAGCCGCCGACCCCCGCAAACGGGCCCGTGCTTGGCTGAAAACCTTCATGTTGACATACCTGCGACTTACCTCGGCGTCGATGTGGCTTCCTCTGACATTTCACTATTGCGCGGCACGCGCTTCTTGCAGCTGAGTCAATATGCCGTCTAAGGGCCCCGTCTTCCGCATATTCAATCCGTCGGGCCGGTCCAAGGAAGAGAGCGTTGAGAAAAGGCGAGAGCAAGTTCGCCGCGCCCAACAGTGCGTTCCCGCTCCCCAATGTTGCCATTGACCACGACGGGATCTAGAGCACTGCGAGCTAATGTCACCCTCCTAGTATATATCGCCAGCGCAAGACGCGGTACGTCAAGGCATTAGAAGAAGATATCGCCAAGTCACGATGGCGCGAGTGCCAGATGTCAAAGGAGAAGCAGGATCTTGAGCACCAGCTGCAGACCTTGTTGTCACTCCTTGCACAAAATGGTATAGCGACCACGGATATCGAGTGTTTGTCTCGGAACACTGCAGCAGGTTCTTGTACAGGAACTCATCAGCCATTCACATCGCCGGACGGAAGCCTGCTTCGCAATCATCCAGATTGGCCACAGGGTTCCACGCTCACCTCCTCTCTATCTCCCCCCCTCATCCATTCGTCCGATGACAATGTCTCTATGTCGTCCAGAGTCTGCGACATTGATCTAGCCACGCTCGGCATGAAATTCGTCCTCAAGTATGCAAGCTCTAGTCAATCTTCCCTTATACCACGCCGAGGAGGAGCTGATTCACGATTACAGGGTCGAGGAGCCTTGCCTAGGCCATGTCCATGGCGATCACACCAGACCAGACGACCCTTCCGGCCACGCTCTGACAGTCACTTCCCAGCTCCTGAGTCTGTCGTCTTCACCGCCTCCGAATAGGTCATCTCTTTTGCCAGTACAGGACGCTCCGGCGAGTATTCTCAATCGCTTGCTCGTCCTAGCTCCGACGTTGTCCAGCCAAGAGGACGTTACGCCCATCCAGGCTTGGGATGAGCTACGCCAGCAACCAGTTTTCGGAAGTCTCGACCTAATGTGCGTCATGACGCTAGCTATAAAGTTACGCGACGCCGCGAAATGTCATGGGTAAGATAAATAGTGCATTCATAACGAGCATACTTAGTATCTAACGTACTGTAGCTTTGGCGCAGTAGTGGACCACACACTATTCACGCAACTACTGTGGGAGGTAGTAAATTCGAAGAAACTATGCGCCCCGGGCTTAGTCTTTAATACGCGGTAATAGAAGTAGTTCGATTAAATAGAGTAGGGTTTATAAAGCGCTTAGAGATAGCTAATTTATAAGCTATCGAGATCCATAATAAACTCCCAACCCGTATTAAAATCCACCGACGTATCTTCTAGGTAAGACAAGACACTAAGTTCTAGCATTGAGCCAGGTTGCTCTTCCCCCCACGGTCCCTCTGAATGCGCAGCACTCGGCGTCGGTAAGTCTTCAATCGCGGTAGTACCGTTAGCAACAGTCGTCGACGAGGATAGTTGGCCAGTAAGTAAAGCATAACTATCTCCCGTGTTGGAGTTTGTTATAAACCCTTCACTAGCCTGGGCGGTCTTCTCTCCGGTTTGGTCGCCTTTTTTAACGACTGTGCCAAAGAACGGAATGCGGACTTCTTCGTCCGTGCTCGATCTCGAAAGCAGTACGGTAAGCGTCTTGCGACATTGCGACGCGATGGGACAGTTTTCTTGATTCTCCTGGCGCTGCAAGCACCGAATCAAAGACAGCACAGCCTCGATGTCATTCCCATCACTCGACATGCCTCGGCCGGAGAGGCTTGAGCAACCTAGAAGTAAGACAATGGCGCCGGTAAACGCCATAAAGTCCACGAGCTTGCACTCAGACGGGCTTAGTCCCTCCTCGTCACTCCATAGACTCAGGTATCGTCTCAGCAGCTGTCGTGCAGCCTCCATGCTGGCGACGCGTATAATGTCACCGTGTGGAGAGATTTCTTCCGAACCGCGAGGAACGGCAGGTAAATGTAGAGTCGCAGGTGGAAGAAGAAGAGATGCTGATGCAACCGGACATGGGTTTTGTCGGAACCGTGGCCATCCGCTCGGACCCGGTTATGAAGCTCCCACCAGGTTTCTGGGAAAGAAGTTGCGAGCTCATTCATCTCCTCGTCCAGTTCCAATGTCTTAGAGATAGAAGCTTTTGTTCGCGAGTGGTTTCGATCAATGACCTTTCCAGCTATAATTGCACACCGGATAGCCATGGTCGAATCCAAGTCGTCATTTTCGGGCTTCACCTCTAAGATTTGCTGATAGTGCATGACGACGAAGCCGTACGGTAGCCCTAGGAACATGCTCATCATGCGGTCCGCTTGGTAGATAGACAACCAGAGCCGTCTCATGGCAGTGGATCGGAGGCCAGCCTGGTACAGGTCCTTTGTCATCATTAGCTTCTAGCACTTGTTCCAGGAACAGGATGTTAATTCACCGGTAAATGCGCGACCACTACTCCTCTGCGAAAGATCATCCATGATCTTCTGGGCTGGCCCTCGTCCGCATAGAGAATAGCCAGCAAGATCAGGCACTCCAAGCCTTCCACAGTAGACACACACGCCATGTCAGAGACAACGAGGCGGTCGACCAAGGTGTAGATATGTGACCCATTAATATCAGAAGCGAAGGCGAACGCAATCGCCATCTTACCCAGTTCTGAAGGCCGATTGCTCGTAGGCTCGCCTGACGAAGTCTGGGAAAGACTCAATCGTGTCGTCAAGCATGCCACGAACAGCCTTGTGTATTCGAACCCACCAGCCTCTGTGCGCCAATGCAACTTTCATGATCGAATCGTAGGACGGCAATTCTGCACGTACTGTCTCGCAAGTAATTCCCCCCTGGTCGGGTACGGATGGCTCATGCAATCTGCTGAAGGCACGAGATGACCTACGGTCATCTGCTGACGAGTAAGACACACTCCTGTCCCTGGCCGGACGCCGAGATGACGTATAGGGATCTTCCGTCTTGGGTGATTTAGAGAGCTGTACTGCGTCGTCAAATCTGCTGAACATATAATCTATACTAACATGGGGGACTTACTCCAGACGGGCCCAGAACCGCGAGGAAGGGTGCTCGCTGATCTGTGACACTGTTTTCCAGAACGTCTGGAGCCTGTGGGACGCCTAGACTCCTCGCAGACCACGTAGGGGCCTCACTGCTGCCATTTGCCAGAGAGTCAGATCCTAAGCGCTGACGCATCGGCAGTCTCGCGCCATCACCGCTCTGGCTTATGCATGGTGTGCAACGAGATTTGCAATTGAAACAGGCTGAAGCTCCTGGCATCGAGTCGCATCGAATCTTCCGACGGCGACCTAGACAAATGTGCGTGAGCTGGCGTCCCGGAGCAGTTGGGCGTGGGAGGGAGATACTTGCATTCCATGCAGCTGTGCGTCCCTTTCCGCATGGTCTTACGTGTCGGCGTCGAGGTCGAAGACCCCGATGCAGACGCAGACGTCCTCGGGGAGCCACGCACCATGGTTGCGACGCTCGGACGGATAGTCTTCCAAGCCACTGTGCGCGGTCGAAGTGATGCTGGCGGAGGGAGAGTTCCTCGGAGTTGCAGGTTGCCGCGGATGAGCAAATTTGTCCGCGGACTCGACTCGGGCGAATTGATCCGCGGACGAAATAGATCGAGACGACGTGCTCCACCTTCGGCTTGTCAGGGAGGGATCTCGTTGTCACATTACTAATGAGTATGTTTGATTTAAAAGACTCCAGGAATTGTCGATAAAGTCCTTGGCTTGTTTATTAATCCGATTTTTCGTGCGCGGACGAGCCTTAGATTTGATCTGTTTGCCTAGGTAATAGGACCTCAGTGTAGGAGCCCCCTGCCCACACGTGTGCCCGATTCGGCATATAGGTAAGAGACTCCTCGTCACGGATCGAGTTTTCCTAACCAGCAAGGTTACAATTTTATCTTACATATTCTTACTGCCTATATTTAGTCAAATCGCCAGCTCTTTTTCTCGTCCTTCATTTTCATTATTTCGGTTGAGGCACTGCATTTCGGGACAATGGCACCTCTTGTGTGGCTTGTAACAGGAGCCTCGGCGGGAATTGGTGCTGCACTCGTCGAGGAAATCGTCCGTCGAGGCGACAAAGTGATTGCTGCCAACCGACAAGTCGATCAGATGGCCGATCGCGCTTCGGAGAATGTGTCGCTTCTTGAGCTCGACATCACGTCTGGTTCTAAGATCATTGCGAGCAAAGTCAAGGAGGCCTGGCAGGTTTTCGGACATATCGATGTCCTTGTCAACAATGCCGGAACATTCTTGTTCGCCCCCTTCGAGGATATCAGGTAGGTCAGGTCCATCTTTGAGATCAGATCTCATCAGCTGACTCTGGTGTTTTGCGCACATGCAGTGATGACGACGCAGAACGCATCTTCCAAACCAACGTCATCGGTCAGCTTCACATGACGAGGGCCATCCTCCCATTCTTCCGCCAACAGGAATCAGGGACAATCACTTTCACGGCCTCAAACCAAATCTGGGGCAACATGCCTTACACGACATACTACAACATGACCAAGTGGACAAACAGCTCCTTTGCCGAATCGCTACATAAGGAAGTATCCTCTCTCGGCATCCGCTGCGTCGCCTTTGAGTGCGGCGGTGTTGCCACCCGTCTCTTTGAACCGCGCGAGAAGGATAAAGTCGCGTCGGAGCAGAACAAGGAGGACAAGAGTCCCATCGAAGCATACGTGCCAGGGTTTACCGCTGCCTCAAAGGATCTGTCCGAATGGGGAATGCCCCCGGGAGACCCAGTCAAGGTCGCACAGGCAATGGCTGACGTTGTCAAGAGCGAGGGTATGGCGGCTAGGAGAGTCTGGACCTCACGCATTGCCCTAGGTTCAGATTCGCTTCGATGGTGGAAAATCAAAAGACAACAGGAGGCTATAGTGATGGACCGGTGGGAGGACGTCACCCTTAGCACTGACCGTGACAATGCAGTGATCTCCGATAAGTTAGATCACTTTGCTTTCATAGCAGGAGCTAAATGATATCATAATTATATTATAGTGTATTTACTAGGCCTAGGCCTCTAGTTACTAGTAGAACTATAAGAATTGTACTCCTTAGCCTAGAGAAATCTATATCTAACTTAGGGTCCTGAGACTAAGTTATAGCTACGAGGTTAAGGTTTTATAGTGCACTTATCCGTAACCTCCGATAAGAGGGGGGAACGATTAGTCTCCTTTAGTAGTTTCTGTGACTCGGACAACCCGGATTGGCAAATCTGTCTAAGTAAGTCGGCTATATTTACCTATAAAAGCCTTTTACTCCCGTCGAGCACCCCGAACTCTCACTCTACGCATATATTGCTAAGTTCCAAACACTTTCAATAACTCGAGAATCCTCAATACTATTAATTTACCCTTGAACTACACCATAGACTTCATTGCAATTACGCAACAATGCAAATCAAGGCGGCATTCCTACTCTTGCTATCGGCATCGCCTATCGACCGTGTCGCTGCTGCAGGCTGTACTACGAAGCAGATAAGCAGCATGGATGTGGGTTCCTGCACTTGTGCTGGGCAACTCACCGGGTGCACCACAAACTGTGCAGTCTGCAGCGGCGCCTTTACCCCTACTAAAAAGGTGAAAAGTTGCTCTGGTGGGTGCACAGATAGTGAACACGACTGCCAGGCGTGTGGCATTTGGTTTCACACTCTCTGCAACTGCCTCCAGCACCCAACAGGGTCAACACCATGCCCGAACAGCGGGTCCATAACAAAGGGCGGCCCACCGGTATGGGTCCTGCTGAAGAACAGCGGGCAGGGTCATGACCTCGTCACCACGACAGAACTACTCCCAGGTATCGAGAAGATGGGTCCCGGCCACGACCAAGGCTGGCAATTTGCCCAGAAAGAATCCACACCAAAATCTCAGGCCGTATTCCTAAATTCAGTTCGCGCGAGAGACATGGAACAAGTCCACATCCACCTTTGCAACAGCAATCAGGCAACGGCAAAGATGCTCTCGCAGGAGAAGATCAAGAGTTCCACACAGCTCAAGCAGCTAGATGGCGACAAAAATTTATACTGCCTCGGTGTGGATCATGCGGTTAGAATAACCGGCTTCGCGGGCATCATAGCTAACTTTATGGCCAATTTACCGTCGACCATTTCGAAGCCATGCAAAGAATTGGTTGGGGCAGGTATTATTCAGGATACTACTGGTCGAACTTGGGCGTGCGCATCTACCAACAGCGGGGGTCCTCAGGACAAGTTTTGCTAATGGAGATGTAATTATTGATTGAGTTTCCTGGCTCTACAGCCTAAATAAGTTACTATCATTTCCCTCAGCAATAAGCTTTTTGTTGGCTCTAGTTAACATCCATTTCATGATAACGCAAGTAACTACCGAGAGGGCAGAGAACGACATCATGAGGATATTAGCCATGACAAAGCGCGGCCTGTCGCTTGTCGGGAAGAAATAGGGACTCCAGATATTGCCGAATTGACTGAGAAGATTGATAATAGCTGTGGCACATGCTCTCTTCTCGGGCGTCTGGTTCAAAGTGGCGCTGGCCCAGCTGAACACCATGGCGTTAGATGAGAAACAACCACAGATATAGAAGAAGGCAGCCACGTAGCGTGCCGCGTTGTTCAGGGTAGAAACGGAGATGATGAATCCGACGCAGGCCACAGCTTGAGGAATAGAGATGTGGTATCCACGGTCGCCTGTTCTGTCGCTGGACCATGCAGTGAAGAAAGCTGTGGCGGTGGCCAGAAGGTAAGGGGGCGCAGTCAGAACAAGCGTAATGGTGCGATCGCCAAGGTGGAAACCTTTGACGATGGTAGGGAAAAAATTGTTGAAGCCGTAGGCACTATGGTTGGCCGTGAGCATGAGGACCTGTGCAGAAAGGTTAATGAACGGACTCCTGGTTGAATCGACAGGGAGAAGAACTTACGAAAACCCAGGTCTTCACATCCTTCACAGCTAACTTGAGACCGTTCCAGGCACCACTTTCGCCATCCGGAACAGATACTCTGTCAGCCTGAATGCGGTGCACAGCAACAGCTTGCTCACGGTCGCTCAGGAGCCACTTGGCGCCACCTGACTTCTGCCCCGGAAAGTCGGGAAGAACCAAGACAGCTATGATAGCGGCAGCAAAACTGGCGGCTCCCTCGATGACAAAGAGCCACTGCCAACCAGCCATACCGTGCTTGTCAGAGAGCCCAGCAAATACACCAGCGGCAATAAGACCAGAGAATGCAGTGGCCAGCAGCACGCCGGAGTATAGAACGGCTGTTCGGCGGGCCAATTCCTTGCGCGGGTACCAACAGCTGAGAAGGTACATGACACCCGGGAAGAAGGGAGCCTCGGCGATACCGAGGAAGAAACGGATAACGATCAGATGGGTGTAGTTGTCGGCCGCAGCCGTGGCGGCGGAAATGATGGACCAAAGAGCTGTCCAGAAAGGGATGTAAAGCGAGGGCCGAGTTCGGGTGAGAAGCATATTACTGCAGAGAGCATTAGCGAGCTGCGAAGTGACAATGAGATTCTTCCAAGACTGGTCTTCTCACCTGGGAAGCTGCATGAGCATGTAACCGACGTTCAGAATTGACACTGCCACATTGAACTGGTTCTTGGTGAGGCCAAGATCTTCCTCAAAACTACTGAGTCTTGCTTGCCTGGGTACACGGTTAGCGTTATCACAACACAACAGACTGCAGGCCTTCTGCACGTACGCAATATTGTTTCGGTCCAAGTAGTTGAACAGGTAAAGTGTGACGTTCGGGTTAGGCTAGCTATAGGGTAGGTAGACCTAAAGTCGGTTTATGAACTAAGTACACTAGGATATCGTTAACTTAAGCGGTCGGGTTATAGTCTATATACGAGATAATAGATCTTACGTAGATAATTATATTAATAGCTAAGGAGCTAGTAAAGACTAATTATAGTAAAGCTAGGCTTCCTATATACTAAGTAAATATTATATAGTCGACGATAGTCGACTATTATCTACGAGCGCCTTTATAGCGTAGTCGACTATAGTCGCTAGTCGCTTATAATCGTCTATTCTACGTAGTATACGGGTAATATATAATAAGAGGAAAAAGGCGGGGGGTATGTAAGAGGCGTATATAGTCGTATATCGGGTCGTAATATAATATCTCCCCTTCCGAGATTCTATCCTAGAATTAGCTAAAACCCGTTAGTCGTTCTTCGTAAGTCGTATTCAGTAACTTCTTCTTTTTATTATACCTAACTATGTATAGAAATATCTATCTTCTTATAAGAAAACTAACGACTCGTATCGCGCTATCCTAATTAAAGCTATTTATCTTAATAATTTTAAGAGCGAGATACCCTATACTCGTTATTATCGCGCTAAACGCGTTTATCGTATAAGTAGTAATTCCCGTCGTTATATATCGTATATCGAAATAAAGAAGACTTATAATAGTACTAGCGTGGCGTCGTACCGTGAGTATTATATATATTTTTTGTGTATATACTAACTTATATCTTAGTAACGCGTATAGTATCTAAGTAGAAACGAGTAGAAGCGGATTTAGAAAAATCCGAGAGGGAGCTCTAAGAGGCTCTAGGGCGCGTTTAGCGTCTTCGTCGCTAACGAGAACTACTTCGAAGTCGGACCTCGGAGTTAGTATCTTATAGTATACGTGAGTTAGATAAGGAGGATAGGGTGCGTTCTTAGGAAGAGGCTATTCTTAAGGAGTAGTAGGTAGTTAGGCGTGCTTAGGAGTTAGGTGCGTTTAGGGTTATCGATTAGAGCGTAATACCCGATATATTTCCCTTTAATAATACTATCGTAATAGGTAGCGGTAATTCTTAAGGTATTTAGCGGGTTCTTATATATTCTCGCTACTTATATAGCCTTTCTATTTAATAAGGTATTTAACTTCTCCGTTTATTATTTATTTATCGATAATTCGTTCTAGTTCGTAGAGTTCTTCGAGGACTTCTAGTTCGTAATTTATTTCTGCGTTTTATAGTGCTTTTTTGAGTAATAAGATATAAAAAACTAGGTATATTCTTATGCTTAAGGGTAGCGAAAGCTTATAGTTAGTGTCTAAGATAACCTCGTCGATTTTAAATAGTCTAAGCTTTTTATAGTCGAGCTTTAGTAAGGGTCGAGTTATTATGAAATTTTTATATAGTAGGTAGACTATATCTCCCCTCCGAAAGATCGGTCCTTTCGATCTTTTCTTATTATAATATTTCGATATTCGTATACGTACGAATTCGAGCTATCTTTTTATATATTTATATAGTAAGCGTAGTTAGTTTACTTTAAGTATTACTTTTTTAGTAAGAGGTCTATCCCTTAGTGTTTTATTACTAAACTCGGGTTCGTATCCGTAGTTCGCGTAAAATAGTAAGATCTTAGTTAATTCCGTAGGTATACTATTATAGGCGAGTTAAGCGAGTAGTAACTTCGAAACCTAATCGTCTTATTTATAGTTAATATAGCACCGTAGGTATTGTTCTAGCGTCTAGTTTAATCTCTCTATCTATCTATCCGTCTAGGGATAGTAGGCTATACTAAGCTTATAATTAGTTCCGAGCTAAGCTATTAGAGCTTACTAGAACTTCGAGGTAAATATCGTTCCTCGATCCGAAATAATTTCTTCCGGAAGGCCGTGGTTAGCCACGATATATTTAAGCACTATATATGCGAGTATTTCTATATCTATTGCTTCTTAGTATAGTAGGAAATATCCGAATTTACTTATTCGGTCTATAATAACGAATATGCAATTATATTCGACGTTAGATCCTAGTTCCTTTAATTTAGGTAGCTTCGTAATATAATCGAAGGCTATTAATTCCTATAGTCTTAAAGGCACTAGTAGTAGCTTTAGTTCTCTATATAGCTTATACCGGGCAGCCTTACTACGTATATAATCTTCGTATTATCCGACGATACGTGCGACGTTTATTTTAATTCCTTAATAGTTATATATTCGTCGTATTCTCTTAAGAGTCTTCCTAACTCCTTAATATCCTACTATAAGGTGCGTATAAATATTAATTAAGATTTTATCGCGTATTAGCGGTGGTATCTAGAGTCGTCTATTCCTCGTAGGTCCTTTCCTTATTTCTATCGTATAGTCGTTAGGTATTTCTTTTCCGTGTTTAAATACTTACTCTAGTATTTTATCGTAGTATATAGTATTTACTTCGACTTTATATATAAGGAGGTTAAGTACTATTTATATATAGTTCCCTTCGTTATTTTATTAAAGTATCTAGCCCTTTGCCTTTAATACTTCGGTATCGTAATCTAGTTAGCGATTAAGTATATCTATTCTACCGTTTTCCGATCCCTTCCGATAGATAATCTTAATATTATATTCGGCTAGGAATTTAGCGTATCGTACTTATCGTAAGCTAAGTTCTTATATCGTAATAAAGTAAGAGATATTCTAGTGATTAGTATAAACCTTAGTCTTAAATTTCGTCCTTAGTATATAATACTTAAATTCCTTAATAGCGGCGATAATTACTAAGAATTCCTTATCGTAGATAGGATAGTTTAATTCTACGCTATAGAGTTTCTTCGAGAAGAAGGCGATTAGTCGTAGGTTATTATTATCGTCTCGTTAACTAATTTACGCTCCTATAGCGTAGTCCGATACGTTTATTTCTAATTCGAGTGGTTTTTCGGGGTCGTAGGTTATAAGCATAGTATTAGATATTATATTATCTCGTAATATCTTAAAAGCCTTCCTTTATTCTTCTCCGAATTAGAACTCTTTCTTACTCTTCGTAAGTTCTATAAGTAGCGCTACGATTTTCGCGAAGTCGCGTATAAAGCGCCGATAGTAGTTTACGAATCCTACGAATACTTATATTTCCTTAAGATTATTTTCTAATAAAGGCTATTCTCTAACTATATTAATCTTTACTTATTCTATTAGGATTTCGTTTAGTTTAATTATATATCTAAGAAAGATAGTCTCTTATATATAAAACGCGTACTTTTCCGGGTTAACTAAGAGGTTCGTATCTTAAAGTATTTTTAGTACCTAATAGACGTATTCCTTATACTCTTTAAGGTTTTCCGAGAAGATTAGGATATCGTCTAGATATACTATAACGAAGATATCTAAGTATTCCCTAAGTATATTATTAATTATTCGTTAGAAGGTAGCTAGAGTATTAGTAAGGCCGAATAGTATTACTAAATACTCGAATAGACCGAACTTAGTACGGAAAGTTATTTTCTATTCGTCTCTTTTCTTTATACGGATTAAGTTATAGGCTCCCTTTAGGTTAAGAGCGGTGAACTAGTTCTTACTATAAAGTCTATCTTTAAGCTCGTTAATAAGCGGCAGGGGTGTCCTATCTTTAATCGTGATATTATTAAGTTACCGATAGTCTACGACTAATCGTAGCTTCCTATTTTTCTTTAGCACGAATATAACGGGATATCTTACTTCCGAGGTAGAGGTTCGAATATAGCCTTTCTTAAGTATTTCGTCGATATATTCTCGTAATATTTTAAGTTATTTTTAGTTAAGGTTATAGAGTTTATAGAACTTAGTCGAGGTTCTGGTTTTAAGATAGATTTCGTGATCTTACTAACTATATTAGGGAATACCTATTTCGAGGGTTTCCTTAAATAACTTATTATACTTCTTATATTCTTAAGGTATATTCTTTATTCGTTTTTCTTTTATTATAGGTTTTTTCTTTTTTTCTTCTTATAGGGCTTAGTTTACTTCGAATATCTTTTATATAATATTAGCGATAATTCGTTTTCCTTGTTTATATTGTATACCCGGTTATAAAGCCTTCTCGGTTAATACTACGGCTTTTGCCTATTTTGGCTCGCTTATATCTTCCTATAAAGATACTCTAGAGGCTAAGTTATTACGAATATTCGCTTTCTTCTAGTTAAATAATAATTATCGCGTTATTATATCTATCTACGCTAACTAGCTAGTACGCTAATTAACTACCGGATTATTTCTCGTTAACTATAGGTAACCTAGTATTATATCGTATCTATATAAGTTTATAATATCGAAGATAATTATCTTATAGTATCCTTATATCGTTACGTCGAGATAATCGGTCTCGCGGTCGATAGTTTTACTATTATAATCGAAGCTTTATCCTTCGATATTAAAAAGCTTATATAATCGAGCCTTATAATTCTATAGTAGCGTATATCGGTTAACTACCGCTAATAAGATATAGTTTCCTATTACTCTACTATCTAATAGTACTCGTAGGTAATATCCATTAATCTAGACTTCTAAAACTATTTTCTATCCTCTATCTATCTCTACGGAGCAAAGGGTCTTTAGGTTTTCCTCGTCGTCCTATGCCTTATTTATAGGCGATATTAGTAGTTTTTTAACGGGTAGTATTCTATATCGGTGGTATTATCCTTAGGGTCGTATATATAGCTATTGCCGTACGACTCTAGGTATATCGAGGGGTATTATTTCCCTTCCTCTTCGTACGGGTAATATATATACCCGTAGTAATAGACTCCGTAATCTAATATATATCCTTCGTAATACCTATATATAATATATTACGTGTATGCCTTTCCTTATAGAATAAGGTACTCCCGTGCTCTAATCTTATATCGTAGGCGTAATATTTCCTTCGCTCTAGTATATCTTTCGTAGTTTATCTTGCCTTAATTAATATAGTCTCGATCCGCTTATTCGGTAGGGTCGAATAATAATCTTATACTATTAGGGTACTTCTTATATTCTTTATATCCTTATCTATAGCTTAAGGCGCACTCCTTATTCTTAATTATCTTAATGCCGAGCAATACTTTCGCGGTATTTTTATATCGCCGGAGCTCTTCTATCTCCTTTTATTCCCTAGTCTTATACTAATCGAATACCTTTACCTTAGCGTATCGTGGATAGTCTACTAACTAATATTTACGCTATATCTTCTAGTCTCGTGCGTATACTTCGGGGTATTTTACTAACTACTTTAGTATTATATATCCTATGCTAGGTTCTACGTATATATACTCGTAGAACTTTACTTTATATTTTTCGTATAGGTCGTTAATAACGCGGGTAGCTAGTCCCTTAATTAAGTAAACTTAATACCTTCTTTTATTAAGTATATATATTTTATAAAAGTAATATATATAAGAAATCTATAAGAGTTCGTAATATTTTAGTACTTCTAGGTATATACGTAGATTATCTCTTAAGACTATTCTTCGGTTTATTACCTAATTAATCCCTTTATTTAGCGTCTAAGCGGGGATAATTATCTAGAGATCTTTCCCTTGCGGTAGAGGGTCGTACCGATCTATTACTACCTTTATTTATTCTTATAGGGTTACTCGTCCGTGTAATAAGTTAGTTTCGAGTATCCGTTTCTTTTATAAGAGTTCTTCGTTACTATCTATAGAGTCGGTATCGGATAATTCTTTATCTACGTTATCCGGGTACTACCCTAGTCCTATAGTAACTTTACGTATTATAGCTAGAACGCGAGACCCGCGTAATACCTTAGGGAACTATCCTAAGTTTTCTATACTATCCCGATAGGTTAGGTAACTATCGTCGTAGTACCCTAATTAGTATAATACTTCGTAGGGTATTAGTTACTTTCTTACTTCTTCTCCGGCCTTCCTTATTTCTTTAAGTAACTTCTATCGTTCTTTCTCCCTAGAGGATATTATATTTTACGGGGGGCTAATATCGTATCCGGACTTAGTTATATTTAGCTACTTATACTTACCTTTAGGGATTAGTTTCTAGCCCTAGCTTCGTTCTTTCTTTAGGGAATAATATTCGCGCGTAAAGTATCCCTTCTTACTATAGTTATAGTAAGTAAGGTTCTTTTTATCTATCGCGGCGAGCTTTCGTTCTATCGCGTCGAGATTTATTAGTCTTATATAAGTTCCGCCGAGAGCCGTGCTCTAGTAGAATCGAGGTCGTCCTATATTAAGATAGATTCGGTTTTTACTATTACGATCGCGGTTTAAGGTATTAGTAAAGTACTATCCTTTCTTCTCGCGTCGTCGTTCGAATTATCGGTTATCGATCTTAATAGCTATCGCGATATAGCTCGCGAGGGTGGCGGGTCGGTCTTCCTTATATAGCTCGTCCTTAACCTCGTCCTTAAGACCTCGGTAGAAAGAGGCTATCTTATCTCCTTTACTCTTAGTAGTTCTAGACGCGATTTAGGTAAATAAGGCGCTATAATCCGAGGCTAACCCTTTCTATTTTAACGCCTCTAGCTAGTTCTTAGCTAGGCGTTCTTCGTCGATAGTCCCGAAAGTCGCCTTTAATATTTCTTTAAAGTTATTATAATACGCGAAGATATCTTTCGTCTCTTATTTTCGGTATTAGTAAGTATTAGTTATAAAGTCCCTAAGAGTAGGTTTAAACTATATAAGAGCGGCTCCTAATAAATATCCTACCGCGTAGCGTACTTTATCTTCTTCTATACGAAGGATAGATAGGAAGTATTATTAGTAGGCTCTAACTTAAGTTAGGAACCCTTAAAGGTCCTTAGTCGTACTATCGAATAGTCCTAGTTAGCGTAGCTTTATAATCTCTCCTAGGTCTTTGCCGGTAGCCTATCGAATAGTATTATTACTCACGCTATTTATCTCGTTTCTTAATTAAGCGGCCTGCTATTATTATAAGGTTATTCCTTCGTAGAAGGAATAATAGGCTTCGTCGTATTATTACTTATCGCGGGCCTATATATCGAGGACTTACTATAGCTACCCTTATAACTCTTAGATCTACCCCTTAAGGATCTTTATATCCTTATCGTCGGACTCGTCCGAGTCTAAGTCTATAGACTAAGCCGTCTAGGAGGGCTCGGTATACTTAGCCGTAGCCTTACCCTTATCGGTAGACTTAGGGGTTATCTTAGAGGATTCGCTAGCTATAATATCGTATTACTTAAGTACCTTAACACGGTAGTATACTAAATAAGAGCTATTAATATATAACGTTCGGGTTAGACTAGCTATAGGGTAGGTAGACCTAAAGTTAGTTTATAAAATAAATATACTAGGATATCGTTAACTTAAGCGGTCGGGTTATAGTCTATATACGAGATAATAGATCTTACGTAGATAATTATATTAATAGCTAAGGAGCTAGTAAAGACTAATTATAGTAAAGCTAGGCTTCCTATATACTAAGTAAATGTTATATAGTCGACGATAGTCGATTATTATTTACGAGCGCCTTTATAGCATAGTCGACTATAGTTGCTAGTCGCTTATAGTCGTCTATTCTACGTAGTATACGGGTAATATATAATAGGAGGAAAAAGGCGGGGGGCACGTGAGAGGCGCATGCGGTCGTATATCGGGTCGTAATAACGAAGAATAAACGGGAAGTACTATTAGTAAGCTCTAACCTAAGTTAGGAACCCTTAAAGGTCCTTAGTCGTACTATCGAATAGTCTTAGTTAGCGTGGCTTTATAATCTCTCCTAGGTCCTTGCCGGTAGCCTATCGAATAGTATTATTACTTATATTATTTATCTCGTTTCTTAGCTAGGCGGCTTATTACTATTATAAGGTTATTCCTTCGTAGAAGGAATAGTAGGCTTCGTCGTACTATTACTTATCGCGGGCCTATATATCGAGGACTTATCGTAGCTACCCTTATAACTCTTAGATCTACCCCTTAAGGATCTTTATATCCTTATCGTCGGACTCGTCCGAGTCTAAGTCTATAGACTAAGCTATCTAAGAGGTCTCGGTATACTTAGCTATAGCCTTACCCTTATCGGTAGACTTAGGGGTTATCTTAGAGGATTCGCTAGCTATAGTATCGTATTACTTAAGTACCTTAATACGGTAGTATATTAAATAAGAGCTATTAATATATAACGTTCGGGTTAGCTAGCTATAAGGTAGGTAGATCTAAAGTCGGTTTATAAACTAAGTATACTAAGATATCGTTAACTTAAGCGGTCGGGTTATAGTCTATATACGAGATAGTAAATCTTACGTAGATAATTATATTAATAGCTAAGGAGCTAGTAAAGACTAGCTATAGTAAAGCTAGGCTTCTTATACACTAAGTAAATATTATATAGTCGATAATAGTCGACTATCGTCTACGAGCGCTTTTATAGCGTAGTCGACTATAGTCGTTAGTCGCCTATAGTCGTCTTATTCTACGTGGCATACGGGTGACGTATAATAGGAGGAAAAAAGCGGGGGGCACGTGAGAGGCGCATGCGGTCGTATGTCGGGTCGCAATATAAAGTAGCTAGACTATTGGCACTAAAGTTATGTCCAGCTTGCGCACGAGGCTCTTCTCGGCGGCGGCATACTCCTCGTCCGTTAGGTCGAGAGAATTGTTGTAATTAGCAGCGAGGCTGCCCTCCTTGTTTGGGGCGTTAAAGTGCTCTAAAGAGACGTTGCCGCTAACCTTGCGGTCGCTGTCGGTCACTGTGGTAGCCATGGTCACGATGGCAGGGGATCTGTACTTGAGACGACACTTGTGTATGATGTTCCTTGTGAAGGTGATATGCGAGCGTGAAAACCGATGGCTTGCTCGAGGAGTTGGTCGGGTCGTCTCTTCAACACTTATAGATCCCTAGAGTCCTAGGCCTAAGCATGAGACTGGCCCTAAGCGAAACGCTTGACATCGAGCTCTTGACGGAGAGTCTCCAGCAATTGACCCCATACCCCGCAAGTCCCCGGAATGCGCGCGTATGGGACAAAACAATGCTGGTCTAGTGGGTGCGATGATAGTCAGACTCGTGGAATGCTCCGTCACCCGGAACGCTCCAGATTTTAGCTAGTGGGTAATGGGAGCGCCGCTATTGGGCAGAGCACACCCTAACCTCCCCACACTCCAGTCTCCACGTCTAAACTTCCCGGGAGGCGGGTCCAGAGGGTCCTTCTGGTGAGCGCAGCGCCTCCGTCGATAACCAGAATCCAGCGCCCTTAGAGCGCGCCCCTCGGATCAACCCACTAGGAGAGACCCATCAAGTGACCTTCGTGTTATCTCTGATACTTGGCTGTTTGGTCAGGTAACACTTGGCATCTAAGCATGACCGCGCCGCACAAGGGTGAATCCCACGCGACTACCCGCAATTTCCCCTATTGCTAGCAGGCACTCAATACTCACGGAGCACTCCGGCGGTCCGGGCTCATGCAGCCTACGGGCCCCGGTCACCGGTCACCGGTGCGTATAGCAACAGGACTAGAGATCACGCGAAATGAATAGTGTGTTCGCCGCGCCGAAATTCGACGACAAAGATCGTGGCACTTGAATGCACCTAAGACGTGAATAATTCCTATGTTCGTACGCTACGCCAAAATCCCCAATATGTCTGCTGCAAAGAGTCTCAAACTGTTGAACAGATTTACGAGCTGCGATGTGAGTTGTTGCGAGCGACATTGAATTTCAAATGAATCCCTAACGTTTTGAGATTGGCGATGCATTGGTCAAGCTCAAAGTTCCCAATGGCGGATTCCTTGATGGAATCCGCCTGTTCTCGCCTGCCAACAATGGTCGTATCATCGGGCCCGCCGTTACAGTGAAGATGGTTGAGTCTAGCGACAGCTCAGCCCCAAGGTTAGACAAGCACTTCGTCGATCACAACCAAGAGGGCGTCATCATGTACATTCAGCAACCCAAGGGGCTTCCTTCCGCGTGCTGGGGTGGTTTGATGTCTACTAGGGCGCAATTCCTTGGCACCAAAGGTGTTGTGATTGACGGGCGCATGAGGGATGTCAATGAGCATAGGGGCATGAAATTTCCTGTACGTCATCCTACCACGGAGATATTTGATTCGCTGGACACGCACTGCGTCGTGGGCAAGACACTTCAAGACCAAGTCTAACTCAAACATTAGGTATTCGCCCGCGGTATCTCCATCCTTGGCTCAAACACGTTCACAAGAGCCTCTACTGTTAACGAGCCTCTTCAATTTAAGGATGACTTGTGGGTCAATCCTGGCGATCTGCTCGTGTGTGACGATGATGGCTGTGTCGCAGTGCCGCTGTCGTTGGTTGATAAGGTTGCTGAGCTTTGTGAAGCCCGGGCCGAAGTGGATGAGATTACGTTTGATAAACTTCGCAAAGGGGAAGAAATGGGCGAACTTATCCAGACCATTCGTAAGGATAAGTAGCGTTACATAATTAGCATCATACGATCTATTCATACGTGCACAAGACTACCTGGAGCCATGCAAGTGTGATAACACAGATATGTATACTGCGGATGTCTTGAAGATTTACTTAACGTCTCTCAGGAAGACTCTACCTTCAAGAAGCTAAATAAATATGTGCTCATAACGAGATGCTATTTAGGTTATATCAGCTCCTCTGCAACATGAAGTGGCGCGTCGTAGTTAAGTTAAAATCCGTTAACTACATCGTGTGACTATTGTGGCGAACACAGTAGCCAGCAGATGCAGCTTGAACCATAATGCCATGACAATAGTTTAATAAAACTGACATATCTCTTCTGTCGATGCGTCGCATGATCTATACTACATGAGGTTTCCCCTAGTTTGACGCACCAAACAGACGTGCAGGATTTTGCACAAAGATCAAGTCCCATTCCTCATCGGACAGCCACTTCCTCAAGCTTCGAATCCACGCCACGTCATCCACATCCAGGAATGGAGCCTCTTTCATGGCATCCTCATGCGTTCGAACCTTCATGCGAGGTGTATGGGGCCAGTCACTGCCCCAAATGACCTGATGCTTGTTTGCATCGACACAGGCACGCACAAGGAACTCGAGATCCTCGTAGTGAGGGCCCTGCTCACTGACACGGTAAGGTGCACTAAGCATGATGAACAGATGGCCGTGGCGGATCAAACGCATGATGGATTGGAAACCCGGCTGCTCCGTCGGGTTCTGACGATGTTGCCCGGACAGCATGCTAGGCGCCTTGAGGAGAGCAAAATGATCAGTGATGAGAGGGACCCCAGCAGGTACCAAATGCTGCTTTACGAAGGGCTCCAGGATATCCCAGAACTCTGTGCGAATGGTGGTCATAGTCAAGCTCCAAGAAAGTGACAGGGCCACAATCCTATCCAGGTACGCGCGGAGGGTCTTCTTCTGCAGTTCAACATCCTCCATGGCCCCTTGAGCGTACAAGTTGACACGAAGACCGCAGACACCCGCAGCGTGCATGTCCAGAATCTCCTCGTCACTAGTTGCATAGGGATCAATGACCCCCACGCCAGAGGTTCTCGGCTTTCCTAGCCTGCCGACGAAGGCCTTAAGGGAAGTGCAGTCATCTCCGTACGAGAGTCCATGAGTGAGCACAGATTTAGTGAACCCTAACTTCTTCCGGAAATCTTCGAAAGCCTCGATAGTCGCCGCAGGCGGTGTCAAATGCCTTGATGGGCTGTAGGGATATGAGTTGGCTAGTTGCAGGTCAAATACAGTTACTCTGTGGCTGGAGAAGCAGACTTGTACTCACGCTCAAAAATGTGATGATGAGTATCCCAGCCACCCTTGGGGAAAAACTCATTCGTGGGGACTGGGTTCTGTCGAATTTGCGCCATGTCTTTGTGTTGCGTGAGGCTTTGTGTCGCGTGCTACCCAGAGGAAATGGTATGAGTAATGCGTTTAGACTGCTGAATTTCCACCGCCAAGGTCGGTCTATATGTGATTCAATGATACTAAAGATGCGATCAATCTCAGGATGGCAATTGCAACGCTGTAATGTGCAAAATAAAAATGACGGCAAGTGCGCAGTGGACGCAACATGAATAGAGGCGGGACCCTATGATTCAGCGGATTAATCTAAAATAAAGACTGTTTCTTGTTCCGTCCAATGATCAAGTCAAACAAATTCAAGATCTAACCTCGGCTGTGGCTGGCGCTAGGCGCTCTCTGTTACCTAGCCATATGTCCGTGGCGAGCGGAGTGTTCCGTGCGGACACCTCCGTGGTTAGAGTCCGTCGCCCGGACCGTCGGACAGCTCGACCTCCGGCCGCGATTATGTATTTAGTGATTCAGGCAACGTTTTTCCAATTACATACCCGGTGTGTGTTAAACAAACTCTTACGGGACATAGGCATGCCTGCGGGTGCCATTCTATGGACGTCGGCGGCAGCTGTGTACTAATAAGTACTAACAAGATCGGAGCTGTCCGTTACATAGGATGCTTGTGCTGCCAGCAAACTTGGATGGTGCGCTAGTAGGCCGACGCGTTGCTTGAAGTTTACCGCGCAGTCGTCAATGAATCGTTTTCTGTTGGCAGCGATTATTTGAAATCAAAGGATTCCATCTGCGCTCCGTGCTCGTTATTGCCGCGTTGTGCCTTCTCCGAACAACAGGTAACAAGGCCGGTATTTGCTCCAGGCCTTCGCAAGCGACACACTGCACGACTATCAGAACCATGACAAACACTATGGCTGCGTCGCCGCCGACTCCTCTGCAGTCTATCTTAGCCGGAGGAGCTGCTGGCGGTGTCGAGTCCCTCGTCACTGTAAGTAGGTCTTATATTCAAACTGCGCTTCCCTGCATGGACCATGTTTACCCTGCGCACTTGTTC
Organism: Emericellopsis atlantica; assembly: GCF_019669845.1. Taxonomy (NCBI): domain Eukaryota; kingdom Fungi; phylum Ascomycota; class Sordariomycetes; order Hypocreales; family Bionectriaceae; genus Emericellopsis; species Emericellopsis atlantica. The sequence continues at coordinate 73,861 of NW_025764751.1, read as the reverse complement.
CATGTACTCGGTCGAAGGCACCTACTTATCACACAACCATAGTATCCCACCGAGTACATTAAGACACGGATGCAACTTATCTCCGGGGGAGCACCGTCTGTCTCCCCACCTCGCCTCCTGCTTCAGACGATTCGAGACCATGGAATTCGGACGCTGTACACTGGTGCAGGCGCCTTCTGTGTTTCCAATGCCTTGAAATCCGGCGTTCGATTTCTCACCTTTGACATTGTCAGAGGCAAGCTGCCGAAGAATCCCGAGACAGGCAAGCCCACGACCCTTAATACAATGGTCTCTGGAGTCATGGCTGGGGTAACAGAGAGTCTCACCGTCGTGACACCGGGGGAGAGCATCAAAACGAGAATCGTCGAGGAACGATCAAAGGGAACAACGTCGACTTTTGCAGTCATCCGCTCCATGGCAGCCTCACAAGGAATCCGTGGCTTTTACCGCGGAGTGCTTCCTGTCACCATGAAGCAGAGTTCCAATGCAATCGTACGATTCACTTCATACCACACACTTTTCAGTTTGCTACAAGGTGCTCTTGGGAGTTTCGCGGCTCCCTTTGCTGGTGCATGTGCGGGTGTGGTGACGGTTTACGCCACGATGCCTTTCGACACTATCAAGACCAAAATGCAAGGTACATCAGGCAGGAGTGGTCAGAGAACACTGCACTACGTCGCCCAGACGATAAAGGAAGCCGGGATACGGGGTCTCTGGAAAGGCACTACGCCCCGACTGCTCCGTCTTAGTGTGAGTGTGAATCTTCTCGCCCTACCCATGCGAAAGATATTAAGAAGTCACTGACGCTAAATGATTAATTATAGGTTTCGGGCGCCCTTAGTTTCACGATTTACGAATACGTCCTCGATATTTCAAGGAAAGCAGAGGTAAGGGAACCTAATTTCGTTATACTATAAGAGATCGATTACCCTGCACCATGGGACACGTAATAGCCGCGGCACGGTCTAGCTTCGTATTTAGTAAAGGCTTAGTGTGAATAGAAGGATTAAGGGATAATAGAAAAAAGACATTATAACATATTATAGAGGAAAGCATATTTTAGTTATGTCCTAAATTAGCGTCTGTGAAACTTTTCACAAATAATCTATTATTTTCCAGCTAGTTTAGATTTTTCTAAAATAAATCGCTTTATTACTAAGTAAGTTATGCAATCGCTACACAGACACTACCCCGCTTTTTGGATACCCGATACGGTATGCGAGTAAGCTCTGTGAATTATCAACATTCACATTTCCTCCCTCTTGCACCTACGACTCCAATTTTGCGATCAAGGGCCCTTGAGTCTGCCACGCCCTCTCTTGCACATCAGTCCCATGGTCAACTTTGCCATTCGTGACAGGAAGAAGCTCGAGTACTGCGACAACGATTGAATACATGTCGACCACCCCAGTGGCTCCCAAGAAGGTCCGGCTGGCATGCAATCGCTGCCGGGTTCGGCGCATCAAGGTAAGCTACCTTGAGCAAACATTGAAGCTCGGGCGCAGGTCGCATCAGGACAAGCCGCCGAGTCGGAGTCGTCCGCTGTTTGAAACCATCCACGGCAATCCTCGATGAACTCCAGCTATCGCATGCGGCCATGCCTAGTGCGATGGGCAGATACCGGCATGCACCAACTGTGCCAAGGCGGGCCAAGTCTGCCTTGACGTCGATGGCCAAAAATCAGGTGTTGTGATCCCTCGTAAATGAGTAGACGCAGGTGGTTGGGCTATCCCTGTGCTGTTCGTTTCTAACTTTAGCAAAAGCTTCGTGAATGCAGCGCGCGCTCGTATACAATGGCTCGAAAACGTCGTCCGCGAACGGCTCCCAGACTTCGATCTCCTATCCGGACCGCAAGTCGAGTCAGCCATCCTTCCCCCCAACACCAGCGCTGAGAGACAAGGAGTGTCACCGCAGGACCCTGGCGATTTGTCCGTGTCCAACTCTGAGGTGTCTCAACCCTCGCGAAAGCGCTCGGCCGAGCCCTCTAGGCAACCCGATCATGATACCCTCTTCCCGGAACGTGCTCGCACCATTGCCATGAATCTGGGCATGTTGTCGCTCAACTCAGACTTTCCTCAGAAACACTACCTCGGATCAAGCTCTGGCCGTCTCTTCACAGACCTCATTGGGGCATCTCCCACCAACAGTCAAGAGTCTACGCAGCATGGTGATGCCGATCTCGCCTGGCACGCCGATGGTTCCCGTCGTACCATTAATGACACATACTTCCGGTCATTGATAACCATGCTCAAACAGGTGAGTTGGCCAACCTTTATATCACCACATGTAACCACATGCCAACCATTACCTCGTACAGGAGCTGCCACCGAAACGCGATGCCCTCATGCTTGCGCAAACCTATCTGCGTTGGATGCACCCTGATTCTCCTTCCCTTGAACCGCACTCCATCTTCGACGCTATCGATTCCATTTACGCTTTCATCCAAGACGCCAACGACTTTGAGGTCCTGCCCAACGGGTGGCCAAGCACCCTCACACCTTTTCGCTGGAACGGACGCATCATGGATCCACGTGATCTTGAAAGCGAGAGCCCTTGCATGGCCGCGGTTGCCTTCATACTGTTCATGGTCTTCAACATCGGCGCTTTGGTACAAATCCGATCCAGAATCTACGAGTTTTCCCCACAAAAGTACTACAGGGCGGCCTTGCATTTTTCAAAAGATGCATTCGCGCAGACTTCCTTGTCCTCTATCCAGGCTCTTATTTTGCTTGTTGTGCACAGCATGATGACGCCGTCAGAAGTCAACTTATGGACGCTGATTCATCTTGGGCTCGCGTATTGTGTGGAGATTGGCATTCATCGCGAGCCAGCCCAGACGCCACCCGGTGACTTTGCCATGCAACAAGTCAAACGTTATACCTTCTTCACCATCTACTCGCTCGATAGGTCCGCCCTCTACTCTCCATCAAACATTGAAATCCATTTGCTAAAGTAATCTTCCAGATCTATCTCATCTATTCAGGGACGACCATTGGGATTTCGAGACGAAACATTTGATGTGCGACTACCACAGCCACCATTGTCCGATGAAGGAGCTCCCAGCGCTGTGGTTCCGCACTCTTTCATGGCCGCCGTGCATCGCTACTCAATTTACCGATTCAAGCTCGACCGCATCGTTTCCGACATCAAGCTGCATCTGTACCATCTACCTTCCGATTCCAGTTGGTTCCCCTGGCCACAGAACTCAACCGAACACCAGGGGAGAATAAAACAGCTTCTCGACACGTGGGCATCAGAGGCTTTAGAAGACTCGCTCGATTTTTCACATTTAGAGCTTCAGCAGCGCGAGGTTTGGAGGCTGAAGCTCAAGATTCGATATCACACAGCAGTCGTCTTACTCTACCAACCGTCTCAAGTCATACAGAAGCCCTCACCAGCGTCGCTTCAAGCTTGCTTCGACAGCTCTTCTTACATGCTCTCCGCGTATCAACGTCTTTATAACCTCCAGAGTCTCCACATGGGATGGCGTTCCGTTCAAAACATCTTTGCAGCCGGAGCCACATTGATCTACTCTCTCTGGACCTCACCCGCCGTCCAGAGGAACACTTCTATTCCGTCAATTTCCAAGGACTTGCGGACGTGTTCGAACCTCCTCACCGTTGGTGGTGAATGGTGGCCTTCGGCGAGAAACGGCCAACGAAGCTTCGAGTCTGTCGCCGATCTGACGGTGCGAAAGCTGTACCAAGACGATTCGCAGTCATCTATTAAAGCCCCGCGACTGTCAATGCAGTCAACTGCCCGTCCAGCGCGTGATCACCGCCTTGAGATGAACAGCAGCGACGGACAACAAGACCAGAGCCTCACGAAAGGGCAGACGACATGTGATTTTGATCAGATCACCACCACGTGTCAGCCTCCGGATAACGGGGACGAACCGAACCAAGTCATGTGGCAGGGAGAAGAGGCGGGGCAGCCTTCATTGTTTGACCCGACGGTTGAAATGTTCCTCGCGGAGTTCGACGCATCCGACTTCACCTGGAGCTTCCCGCTCAACGACAACAGCAACACCAACGGAAATGGTGATCCGCACGCCGACCAACTTTGGATGCGTCCTCATACAGAATTTTGAATTTTGAGCTGCGAGTCAAACTCCGCATGGTCGTTCCGTCAATGTGGATTCGCGATGTGGCCGGGTTGCTCCGGATGGGTGAAGCCGCCATGAAGGACAGCTCCGTGAAAGCGGGTGGATCCGCCCTTCGCACCATCATCGCCCAAGTTGAATTCAACATGGTCATTTTCTTTAGCCGAGGTTTTGAGTACCTAGCCAGACTTTCGAATGAAATTATCATGAAGGATTTCTTTCGCACGACGCGTCTGAACGGGTCCGACTCTCACCATCACCACCCCCTACACACTGGCCTTCACCATCGCCCGTCATGATGCGCCCATCAGCCCTCGCAAGGGCTGGGCGTCAGAGCCGTCAATTGCGGCCGCACCAGGCTCGATTCCTTGCGACGCACTCGGGCCCGGTCGCAATGGCCCCGCTGGAGAGGCATCATGTGCTTGACTACGGCGCGCGTTTGCAGGCTCTGCAACGCGTTGGTGGCATAGCCCAGCGTCCCTTGACCCTTTCGGAGAAGCTTTTATACAGCCATCTCATCCACGAGCACGATGAATGGTCACTGGGCGACATTGAGCGCGGCCAAACCATCCTGCGCCTTCGACCCGACCGCGTGGCCTGCCACGATGCTACAGCCACCATGGCTCTTCTCCAATTCATCAGCGCGGGCCTACCACGAGTCCAAGTGCCGACATCCATTCACAGCGATCACTTGATCGTCGCAGAGCACGGCGCGGAGCAAGATCTCGAGAGGGCGTCAAGCGACCACCGCGAAGTATACTCATTCCTCGCCAGCGCCAGCAAGAAATATGGCATCGGCTACTGGAAGGCAGGCGCCGGTATTATCCATACAACTATCTTTGAGAACTACGCTTTCCCCGGAGGGCTGATGATCGGCACCGACTCACATACACCGAACGCTGGCGGCATGGGGATGCTTGGAATCGGAGTTGGCGGCTCGGACGCTGTTGATGCCATGGCTGGTTTGCCATGGGAGCTGGTCTGCCCCAAGGTCATTGGTATTCACATCACTGGCGAGCTCCAGGGTTGGAGTTCGTCCAAGGACATCATCTGCAAGCTGGCCGGGATCCTGTCTGTCTCAGGGGGCAAGGGCAAAATCCTCGAGTTCTTCGGGCCTGGTGTTCGAACTCTGGGTGCTACAGCCATGGCCACCATATGCAATATGTCTGCCGAAGTCGGGTCGACATCATGCATCTTCCCGTACTCGGAATCCATGGGTCGTTATCTCTCAGCCACGAAGCGCGACAACATTGCCCGTTACGCTGAGTCGTTCAAGGAGACACTGCTCACGGCCGATGAGGGCAGCGACCAGTACTACGACGACGTGATTCACATCGACCTGACCACTCTCGAGCCGCACATCAACGGCCCCTTCACGCCTGACCTACACCACCCGCTGTCACAGTTCAAAGCCCACATCCGGGAGAGCTCCTGGCCTTCCAACATCAGCCACAGCATGGTCGGCAGCTGCACCAACAGCTCCTACGAGGATCTTGAGAAGGTCCACAACCTTGTCCAGCAGGCCAAGAATGCTGGTATGTCGCGTCCCAAGACACCCTTCCTGGTGAGCCCAGGGAGTGAGCAGATCCGGGCCACTGCCGAGGATGCGGGTATCTTGGGAGGTCTTCGCGATGCCGGTGCCGTGGTTCTGAGCAATTCGTGCGGACCCTGTGTCGGGCAATGGGACCGCAAAGATGTCGGAAAGAAAGAGAGAACTCGGTCATCTCCAGCTTCAACCGAAACTTCACTGGCCGCCATGACGGCAACCCCGCTACACACTCCTTCGTCACATCTCCCGAGATCGCCACTGCTTTTGCTTACGCCGGCGACCTGTCTTTCAACCCAAGCACCGATTCAATTACGGTCGTTGGCGATTCTGGCGCTACGACCGAATTCCGCTTCACCCCTCCCACCGCTCAGGAGCTTCCGGACGCCTTTATCGCTGGCAATGACCTGTACCAGGCGCCTGTACTGGAGAATACAGGCCAGTACAGGGTTGAAATTGACGAGAACAGTGACCGACTTGAGCTTCTCGAGCCCTTCCCAGCCTGGATGGATGGCCGGGCCAGTGAGATGCAGGTTCTCGTCAAGGTTGCTGGAAAGTGTACAACTGATCACATCTCCCCGGCCGGCCCTTGGTACAACTACCGCGGTCACCTCACCAACATCAGCCACAACATGTTGCTGGGAGCCTCAAATAGCTTTCTGCCAGAGAACACCAGTCTCGATATGATTGGCAAGACCAAGGATCCCGCTGACGGAGAACTCAAGTTGATCCACGAGGCTGCCCGCAACATGAAGAACAAGGGTCTCAAATGGTGTATCATTGGCGACAACAATTACGGCGAGGGGAGTTCACGCGAGCACGCCGCTCTGGAGCCGCGTTTCCTGGGCGGCACGGCTGTCATCGCCAAGAGCTTTGCTCGCATCCACGAGACCAATCTCAAGAAGCAGGGCATGCTGCCCCTGACATTTGATGATCCCGCGGACTACGACAAAATCCGGGAGGGTGATGTGATCACCGTGCTGGGAGTCGATGGCAAAGAGTTACAGCCGGGTAAGCAGGTCACGATGCAAGTCCGGACGGCGAACGGAGCTACATGGACGGCTTTATTGAATCATTCTTATCACAGCCACCAAATTGAGTGGCTGAGGGCTGGTAGCGCGTTGAATTTCATCAAGCAGAACCTAAGTAACGGTAGCCAATTATGATAGATGTATATTATTTCTTAAAAAACACTCCTCCCCTCGCTGGATCTTATTCCTTGTATAGCCGCGCGACGGCACACTCAAGCAACGAGACCTTGTGCCATCTTGAAGCCGCTTGTAGAAATGGTGGGCGTTTATGGGACCCTGTCACATTTCTGTCCTTGTCGCGATCCTTCTGCAAACAAGCGAAGATAAGCCGGAACGATGGCTATGAAACTCATCGGACAACTTGGGCATGAACTTGGGTGCGACTTTTGCGGAGACCTCCAGCACCCATGACTGTTCTCTGCGGAGGGATCCGACAGAGGATGAACTCCATAACTGTCAAGTCAACGTGCACGGAAATTGGAATGGGGCCATTTGTGCAGAGGAGCATCTTCCAAGCCGTATCCCCCGCTTCTCCGCGCGATCTCCAGATTATCGGAGTGATCCTGCTACCTCAATCCGGGGTTGTGGGATTGGATATCACGGCTGAAAGGTCCACGGGATGGTCCGACCTCGGGACGGCACTGTTCTTTCATTATAAATCATATGTCATTACCAGCCCAGTCCGATCGCAGAATTGCCATAGATTGAGATCATTGCCGCCTTACCCCAGCCATCATGACAGCCACATACCTATTGCTGGTTGCGGCCTCACTGGGCCAAGCTTTGTTCCATGGCGTGCCTACAGAATTTGACCAGGGAAGCTGGGCACTTTACTCTTACCAAGAGAATGGGGTTGCTGTGTTACCGGGCTCTTTCAACCGCTCGGTCTTCGATGCTCCCCATGAGAGTGTCACGTCGGATGAGGATTTGACAGACGCGTAAGTTCAAGGCTGTTATTTACAAATAGAAGGGTGCTAACACATTGATAGCAATATATTTCTCAACCAGACTCAGTTTATCGCCTACGATAAGAAGTTTTTCGACATTATTGGTCCCAAGGCAAAAGTCAACCATGTACAGACACTCGCCTTTCAGACACACGAGGCCCCTTGTTATAATTCCGATACAAAGCAGCTTTTCTTTGTCGAATGGGGGCCCCCTGGTGGAGAAAAGGGCGTTCACTCATGGCAGTACATGTTGGATACAGCTACCAACGAGTTGCGCAATATCACGACTGACCCCCCCACCATCAACGCCCACGGCTGCGTCATCTACAATAAGCGGATGTACGTTGTTACGGATGGCGGTCCCAAAGAGACTGGTCAACTTGTCAAAATCGATCCTAAGACTCTCAAGAAGGAGGTTCTGCTCAACAACTTCTACCAGCAGCCATTCCTGGGTTTCAACTATTTGGACGTTGACCGTCAGGGTAATTTTTGGTTGACAGATTCCAAGTCTGGCTATGTGAGTTTCATGCAGCCTTTTCATCTCAACCCAGACTTTTAACAGTTTTTCCAGGGTCGCGACATTGTCCCTTTTGCCAACCCTACAAATCCCACGGTCTATCGCGTCGACGGGAAGACTATGAGACCTAAGGTCGTTCATATCACCACCGGCAACGCCAACGGGGTTGCTATAGCGGACAGCGAACATGGACAAGTCATATACCTCCCTGACACAGGTGTCTCCGAGTTCAAACCCGTTTCGCAGAAGAATGCTTTCGGGAACAGGGGTCTGTACGCCTTTGACGTTGGTCAGAACGGCATCTTGACGAACCAGAGATTGCTTAACAACCCAATTGGGTACTTTTACGACGGGCTTCGTGTCTCGCGTAACGGATGGATCTTTGCTGGAGCTGGCGATGGAGTTGATGTTATTGACCCTGGGACTGGTCTCGCTTTGGGGACAATCCGCATCGGCGGAGGCGAGAACGTGGCGGTGAGCATGACATTTGGCAGAAATGAATGTGGATTGTTGGCCGCGGTGGTGTTTGGCATGTTAGTAACATTAAGGAGCGCCTGGACAGACGTTGGTAGGCTATTCCCTATGTGAGACTCATTGACCAAGCCTCTGAAGGGGCTTGTGGTGTCGTATTTACTACAGTAGAAACTCACGAGTCGTGTGTCAAAGCCTTTAGACTCTCCTCGTACGCTGGTAAAGCCCACCTCTTCATCCAGGCCATGTTCAACACCTCCTCTGCATTTGGGCGATCCCTAGGCCTCCATGCGAGCATCCATTGTAAAAGCTGAAGCAAAGCAGCTTTCTCCTCCTCGCTGATGGTGTCCATGCCATACAAATGCCTCGGCTTCTGTACTCATTGCTCGAATCGTCTATCCCATGACCATACGTCACGTTCGTTGCTGAGCGGGCGTCCCGACTCGTCGAACCATTTGGATCTCTGCTCCCACTTATTACGCCACTCGGATGGCAGGGGCCCTTGCAAGTGGACTTGCTGTGCAGTGATCTCGTCCTGGGTCGTGAGTATTCCGTCAATCAGGGACCTGTGGGCAAGAAGCTCGAAGATAACGCAACCGAGACTCCATATATCCGAACTAAAGGAAAGCGGCGTTGTCGGTTCAAAAAATGCCTCGGGCGGACGGATCACGAGTGGAGTGTAGGATCCAAAGCGCGATTCGGTCGAGGGGCGAAAAGCGACACCAAAATCGCTAAGCAATAGCTTTGCTTCCTTCATGGTGATCTCATCGCTTGGAACACCGAGCCAGACAGGGGAGACGGCGTGCGAAGGAATACCAGTTGCTGAGGAGCTTGGTTTGCCATCGACACTAACGACTGGCTCCAGCACTAGGGGTCCGAAATTAGTATACAGCTGCTTCACTGAGAGTTTATTGAGAGAAGACGGTAGTTGGAGCAGCAGATTGCCAAGGTGAAGATCTAAGGCACGCGGCTATTAGCTTATTCGAAAATAGAAAGAGCCCACATACCTCCATGGGCATGACCCTGGGAGTGAACAAGAGAAACCGCCATGGCAATTTGGGCAGCCAGGGACCGGGCAACATCCAATTGGAACAATTTCGTTTCAGATGCCTCTTTCGCATCCATCAGGCTGCATCTCGCCGGGACAGTGACAAAACATAGGTGGCTTCCATTGGGGCCGTCGAAGCTAAAGCGTTCAAGGGCAACGGGGAGTATCGACGTCTTGTCCGCAGGGAGACTCCTGTTGTAAGCTGGGATAAGATATCCACCTCTCGCCTGTCTCCATCTGCGGTCCCGACCTTGATAGCGACATAGTTCGATGAACTTTCGTCTAGAGCGAGCCAGGCCGTTGAGAAAGTGCCGTGACCGAGCTTGTGCACAATGCGATATTGCTTGTGAAGTCGGTCGTCGATTTGGATAGGATGATAACTTCCCGGTCGGTAGTCTCTTAAGTTCTCCACACCTTCAATATACCTGTACTTAATCTCTGGAGCCGCTATCGTGGAGCAGGGCGTATTTGATGTGCGAAGTTACCGTGATGAAATTGGATAACTTGAGAGATATGATCGTCGCGACAACACGCGCCGCGACAGCGCCGGCCGCGGGAACCAGCGCATGTGTGGCTCACGTGCACGGCGGAAGAAGATCAAGTATACCTAGAAAGCTACGTGAATGGGTTAGAACGTATGTGGACAAATGTGCGGGACGAGTAGCCCGCCTTGAAAGGCTAGGTTGGATTATGTCGTGGGTTTGAACTCTAAGTGACTCGGTGAGAGCGCAATATTAAACGCGTCGGTGTGGGGACTGCTCCTTACCCTAGACTGTTATTAAGTAGATATTGGTTATGAATCGCGTCGTCGCTTAGGACGGTCACAAGTAGGCGAGCTATATATATATCACTTAATTATCGTATAATTAATAAGTTTTAATAAGTTACGACTGCTTTATATTAAAACAGCACCAGCCTAGAGAGATTCTAGATCCAGACGCCCGGGATGTATCTCTAACATGAGCTTCTAGAGTTCTCCAGCCGTACTAGCATTAGGGCTCAGCATGTCAACATTCCCCAAATACGTCTTTGTGTCCTGAATCGCTTCAGGCCCGAAACCCTTACTTGAATCGCTTGCATCAACCCAGCCCAGAGGCTCACGCGAAGCGTCTGAGGTCAACTGCGCGTCGACTAACACCGTATCTTTTGCTCCGTAGATTAAGGCAGACGAGGTGGGAACCCACTTGGTTGTCATGACCGGCCGGCCTAGTCCGGGCGGTCGAAGCACGCTTGCTAAGAGATACTTTATACTCCGGACTCATGTTAGGGAGGGGTTGATTGACTTAATAGTATGGATCGAGAGCAAATGTATGTGAAAGTCACAACTCTTATTGTAGCTCGCCGGATGTATAATAATCAATCCTACGCTCGATTCCCAATCACCTAGTGTCGGCAGCGTCTCCTAACTCTCCTCCGTCCGGTCGCTCTGCGACCCACTAGCGAGCCGAGGCAGAGTGGATCCGGGACCCGCTTCCTGTGATGCCGGTGCAGTGGGACGCCCCGCGGCTGACCCGCCACACTTCGGCAGAGGCGGGGTCGGCGGGGACCCGATTGTTAGCTACACCAAGTTTCCCGTACTTCGAATGCCGCTTGAAATCTTGACTAAATAACACGGCAGTGACAATCATAATAATGAGACAGTTTACTAATTACTATCACTATAATTCAACTCCCCGTTGTTTCGAGCCAAGAGCGAGTTCCAGTTGAACTAGTAGCAGCGTTGTGTTAAATCGCTCTATTCCTTATTTCCATGCAAGACGTTCTCTGTCTTGAACACAACAGCTTCCTTTGGAAGGAAGGGCAAGAGAAGAGCAGTGTCCCAATAGATCCAGACTTCCTTGAAATGCAACCCCTCTGGAGTCTTCTCGTCGTTGCTCTTCCCGATGATAGCAATCATGGTAAGAGGGATACTGACTGAGGGCATCTCGTCCTTGTTCCCGCGAACCCATAGGTTGCGAATATTCTGGGTGTATATCTGGCTTGTCCCATCATCGCGTTCAATCTCCAGAAGCTGGATCCAGTCATGATGGATTCGTTCGAATACTCCAAACAGTTTCTTCATCCAAGCCCACATCTCATCTCCTCCGTGATAGACCGCGTTGTTCTGGTTGTGAAAGACCACGTCCTTCGAGTAGAACTTGAGGCCGGAGCCGCTGTCATAGCCTTTGGAGTCCACGGCATCCACGTATTGCTTAAAGAATCTCTGGGTCGGTGTAGACGGTCCATCCATTTCCCACTGGGCACCGGAGATCTGACTGACGACTCGAGGCATGGTGGGAATTCAGGGGTATATTATTGAGAGCGTGTTTTAAGAGGGTCAAAGTCTTGAAGATTAAGGTGTGCAGACTGTAGCTTGCAATTGAAAGAAGTTTGTGGAATCAGGCTGGGGATAGGCATTAACCTTTATAAGTGCTTGACTGCGACCTTACCTAGTATTAGTAGTCCCACATAGGATTATGTCCCGTTTAGCCGACTGCTACCCTATAGTTTCGGATGCAAAAAGACTAAATAAGTTAGGTATTAAGTAAATAAAGAGTAGCACTAGAGTTTCACTAACGGACATTGATTTAATATAGCTTAAATCTATCCTAAATTATAGCGTTAATACCTGCTTTTGGTTAACTACTAACGCATGATTTAAGCACAGAGCGCCTGAGTGTGATTGAGTTATTCCTATGCCGTTTTATCCGAGAAATTCGTAAGCACGCAGCCCCTTGTGCGGTCGGCAGGAATGCTAATAGTAAACGTACCGTGTTAGGCTAATGCGAGGATCTCTATTTGAGCTTTTGAATGGCCCTCGACGCGGAGCAGTCATTAAATCACTAGACATTTACCTCGCTCTTAATTATGTTACTTTCTTTCTCAAACCTATACCGATAAAGATTACTTTGTCGCGTCAAGAGATTGAATTCAAGTCCCATAGTAGCACTATTCTTCGCGGGTGGTTACAACTTAGGCACGAGATCTTTCCATGCATCATCATGACCCACGGAGTTTGTTTTCACCCTTCGGCGCCCCTGTTCTGCGTCTCTCCCCCAACAGGCGTGCCACGGTTGTCCGGTCGCTCATCTTCGTATGTCTCATCCAGCTTGGCGGCACTTGCTACTTCTCGCTGCCCCGGTTCGCCTCCGCTTTCAACAAAGACAGGATATGCCGTCTTGCTTCATGATGATCGTAACTGGAGAGACAGAGATGGTGTACCTCGACACAAGTGTCGAACCCAGCACTGCGGGAAACGACTACTTTGCCGCATTCAACTACGCCATGACCTTGCCCTGTGTCGACGGCGACGGGATAATTTGCTGAGGCAGCAGCTTCTCGAATGTCAATATCATCTATGCGGCAGCGACAGACAAGCAAATCAAAGATGCCATTATTCACGCGCCAACCGTGTTTGGCGAGACTCGGCCTCACGCGTTTGACCATCGCATCCCGGAGCTACTGGAGGATAGAACTCGGTTCACTTCCTGGCTCGGTTATTCTACTATACTGATTGCAACCGATTTAGAGTCTTTTGATCCGTCCAAACAGACGCCATGTTCCCAACCAAGGATACCTACGACACAATGACTGAGCAAGGGAATTGTGAAATCCAGTGGGAGAACTATAGAACGTCTCAGACTTAATTAAAAATATTTAGTTTAACGCTCAGGCAATGATCTAAGGATCTCCCCCACACCGCCCCTGTTTGTTATCCCAGGCAACGACGTCCTTGTTTCAACATCCTCCCAGAAGGATGCCTTCAACCAGGCTTTGGAGACGAAGTAGTTGCGTTACCTAGAATAATGCGGTTGATTTAATATCGACGTGCGGCATTACTTTCGAGAGAATATTAAGGCGCAGATTCAGTTCCTCGAACATTATTTTAAATAGTTATCGATTTAATACGAAGAACAACACCTGGCCTTCTCCGGTACTCGCTACGACTGCAATCGGCGCCCGATGCCATTCTCTATGGCCGGTGTATCTGTCTTCCCAACTTCTAATCTCATGTCCGCATCTGAAAGTTATAAGCCCGTGCGGCTTCTATGCTTTTTCACATTCCAGGTGCTGAAGTGTTTTGAACGCATCCTGAGATAGGCGTAAACTTTGCCGAGTCCTAATGCTAATCTACGGTAACGGTTTGTGTCCGTCGAATTCGCCCACTCTCCTTAAGAGCCTTCTCAGAACTGTCATCCGCCCAATGTTGTTCCTCTCCACTTTCACCAACCATGCCGCTAGAGACAGAGTATTCTGACACCATTATTATATCTCTACGGCCTTGGGTAAATTCGCTATCGATATCTTCAAATTGCGAGTATTGATTCCGTTTCGCGCCTCCGTGTTTCGTAGTCATTGTCCCGATTGTTCGGAGCGCGATTGCTTCCGAAGTGCTCTTCACGTCTTTCGTTGCTTTTGAGCTTCGACCGCATCGGGTCTCGCCAATGAGAGTAGGTGCAACATGTTTCAGAAACTTTCGAATAGTCGGTAGCGCGCCGCAGACAATGAACAGGTTCGCTTCGACGATACTGCAGAGTAGAGATGGACGTGTCAGCTAGTAAATCTTCCCGCGGGGAGTTGAATGAAATTTGCGCTCACATCCAGACAGAGGCCCACGAAATAACCCATGTTTGATCCACGCTCGTGAGCATTTGCGGCAAAATGGACACTCGGATCACAGAAGTGACGATAGTGCTTTGCAATTGTCAGCAAGCCATTTCAACATGAAGTCTGATAATGTGGGTGACTTACATAGACCCAAGCAAGAAGATCACTACCAGTCCCAATTTCTGCCTGCGAGGTACTTGTAGCTTGACCACAAACGGCAGTGGCAGGAAGAACAGCTGTATGTCTGATAGTATGTTCACAACAGCCGTGGCAATGTATAGCGTCGGTCGATTGATGCAGGTCCCCGACACAACCGTGGCATCGTAGCTTTTTGCGATGGGATCACACGCGAAGATGAGCGCAAAGAATATGCCGACGGTATATCCACTGATGAAAACGAGGGTAGCCCACACAGATATCTTGAACCACGTCTGCGGCGACAGACGGAGATAGAAAATCAACAACGAGGCCTTCGCGAAGCTGCCACCCACGATGTATATTGCCGCGGCAAGATATACGTCCTGGCATATACGTCAGCCCTCAGCGGCATTTGTAGATAGGCGTATGCAATAAACAAAATCAGAAACAAACGCAACGCCGACTTACATACCATGAGATAGATGTTGTATGTTGGAATGTCAATTTCCCAGCCATGTACTCCGCCTGCGCCCGTGGCAAACATGTCTGTATGAAAAAAAGGTCAACACTGTCGCAATTGGCGTCTCCAAAGGGTGACTGACGAACACAAAGGCCAACAGTAGCCATAGACATAAGCTATATCATTGTTAGTCTTTTTCCTATTAACGTTATGTCAGAAAGGTTCAGTTGGCTCAACGCATACCCAGGCCAAAATCAGGAAAGCTACAACGTCAGCGATGATTCAATCGAGGCAGGCCATGCACAAAGTGCCCTGCATCGTGATGTACAAGATCTTTTGGTGTTCTGGAATGGAATACGTTCTTGCTTACCGTCATCCAGCTGAAGCCTTCCCATCACGACAGTCTTCGTGTACAGCCGCTGTATCATCATTAACAGACTCAAAATCGTTCCCACACTGGCGATCCAGTATGCATGGGGAACAGCCTGACGTCTCGGATTGTCGAAATCAACTGGATAGTCGCCCGGATCGGGCAGTACCGTCCGTATGCCATTCACAATAGGCATTGGCGTATAGAGAGCTACTCGCCCGTGGGATGTCTATGGCAAGGCTTAAAAACTTGAATGTACATTCTCCAAAGTTTATATCGCATTGGGCTCGCTTGCGTGATCCGTCTTCCTGAATTTTCCAACTTCGGAGGACACGGATCATTGCCCTTCAAACAATGTTGGTTCTGACCATCGCTGGTTGAGACGCATTGTCAAGTTCATTGGTGATGCCAGGGTCCTGGTATCACCCGTTTTCTCCCGCTCTGACCATTCACACACGAGCATTTGGCTATCACTGAACCAACAAGGCCCAAGCCCCTGTGTCTTGTTGGTTGAGTGATAAAACAAAGAGCTGAAACGTTGCGAATGCAATGCCACTAACTATAGTCGGATTACGTAGCATGGGTGAGTGTGCATAAGGCCGGGGCTGTTTGGATTAGAGCAGGGATTGCGCATCCGCGTGACTGTGCCCTTGTAGCCTACATGCATATGTAATTATGTATGCAGGTGGTCACATCGTCGACCAACAAACCCGGAGCAGGCTCTCTATCCGGTAGGCGCTTCGTCCGCGCGGAGATTCTGAAGCGAAATAGCACGGTTGAGAACAGCGATTCATGGAATTATACCGACTGAACAGAGCGGGTATTTTCTTTGTTCTTTTTCTTAAAGTCAAGCCCCATCCGTAGACAGCGTCAACAGAAGACTCATTGTCAAACAATTGTCCCTTCGTCACTTTCCACAGTCCAATCCCCTTCGGTACTCTCTGGCAGGATCTGTGAAGATGAGGTCAAGTATTGCGCTTGCCTTTGTCACCGCCCTCGGTCTCTCGGCTGCCAGCGGCTGCGTGTCTCGCTGTGTTAGTCACCTCCTCATTCTCCTCTTCCCGGAAACGGTTTTTGAGTCGAGGGCTCGTGCTTTTTGAAAGATGCTTCAATGATGCTAACCGGCCTCGCATAGTGTCTGGAACTACAAAAGGCCGACAAACTCAAGGGCAAAGTTTACTTTCCTGACTCGAGCGCATACGAGGATCGTCTGGACTCATACTGGTCTGTCAGTGCCGCATTGTCACCTTGGTGCATGGTTCAGCCTTCCACCGCAGATGACGCATCCCAAATAATCAAATTCCTTGTCGCTGGTGATTGCCCCTTTGGCATCCGTGGCGGAGGACATGGTGCTCATACTCTTTCCAACAGCGTTGAACATGGCGTTACCATCGACTTTGGTAAGGAGTAAATCCCAGTGCAATGGTCTTGAAGCTTGCTAACCAGACTCTAGGAAACATGAATGCCACAACATGGGACCCGGACACCAAGCTCGCGTCTATTCAGCCCGGTGGTCACTGGCAAAGTGTCTACGACGAACTGGTGCCCTACGGCGTCACTGTTGCAGGGGGGCGCGCTGGCACAGTCGGCACGGGGGGCTTCGTCAGCGGTGGTGGAAACTCATTCTACTCCGCGTCTCATGGCATGGCCTGCGATACTGTTGCCAACTTTGAGGTTGTGCTCGCCAATGGAAGCATTGTCAATGCCAACAAGGACAACCATCCAGATCTCTGGCAGGCTCTCAAGGGTGGCAGTGGAAATCTGGGGCTCATCACCAGTTTCGACATGTACCCCATCGATTACGCCGATCCAACAAAACCTGTTGTTTGGGGTGGCAATCTGTTCTACGATTTAGCTTCGGGCCCGGCAGTGATCGATGCTCTCGTTGACTTCACGAACAATGTTTACAAGGACGAGAACAGCTCTTCTATTGTTTACTGGGCTTACTTACCTGATATTTTGGGGGGCACCATGCTCAATGCCGCCATTGAGAACACGCTTGCAACGGTGAAGCCAAGGGCATTTGACGGGTACTACGCTGTGGAAGGCATCTACGATGATACGACCAAGATCGACACCCTCTCTGCTGTCGCTAACGAGCTTGGGTCTGGACAACCTGCCGGATTCCGGTATGTTCACCCCTTTTGACTTTCCTATTTCGACAGCAGCACCCGCTAAACCATCACACAGTAACATCTGGCTCGCCGCATCCTTCAAGAACGACGCTCGCCCAATGAACTATGCAGTCGAGAAATTCACCGAACTAAATGCTGAGCTGGAGAAGGTTGCCCCATCTCAAGAGACTGGCCTCAACACGCTCTGCATGTTCCAGCCCATCACCGAATCCATTGTCGAGAAGGGCGTGGCAAACGGCGGCAACGTCATGGGGCTCGAAAGCCACATCAATGATGGCAACGGTATCATGTTCTTGCTCACTTTTGCAGTTCATGGTCGTGAAGCTGAGGAACGGGCGCTGCCTCTTCTCACGGCGTACATGCAGGACCTCGACGATTACGCAGACAAGCTCGGCGTTAACTGGGGTTGGCGCTATTTGAACTACGCGCACCGCAGCCAGGACGTGATATCCTCCTTTGGGGAAGATGCCGTCGAGAAACTACAGGCCGCCGCTGCCAAGTATGATCCGGATGGCGTATTCCAGAGGCTGCGTGGGTCGGGGTTCAAGCTTCCTTGAATGTACCACAAGTCGCATTGTACTTGTGCTTCTGTCTCTAGCTGGGGCTACACGTAGTCCATGGCAGGCAGGTAAGCAAGCTTGAACGGCTTGGCGGTGAGACCTTGAGGACTGGAAGATGTCGACCTGAACAGAAACTAGAGGTGACATATATACACGTGCGCGCCGGAAATGATACCCTTGTAGAGATGGTCACGCTAAGAGCGGAGTTGCCTTTGCGTTCAACTATGTTCATTGCCACCAAGTATATACAGCCAATCCATTTCCCAAGCGCCGATCTAGCATGTGAACACATCCGGGCCCGGAATCACATACTCAGACGCCTTGTACGCATCATATGTGATACCAGGGTCGGTGCCGGCGTACGCACCAGGGAAGCTAACGAGGTCGCTTGGCGAGGCGCTGCCTCCTCCCGTGACTTCGAGCTGGTGACACCCAGGGTAGAACTGGGCGCCTGGGTACTGCCAAGCTGCGTGCAGAGCAACGACTTCGTGACGGACGAGGTAGTAGCCAGGCTCAATGCAGGCAGGGATAGTGTACTTGAGCCCATCGTTGTTTGCCTGTACGATAACATCCTGCAGCTTGTTAGTACATGATGCTCCATGCTCGTTCTGTGGTCAACCCACCGATGCCCAGTTTTCAGAGGTGCCCTCGCGACCGTCCTCTTGAATCTTGAACCACACTGCGTCCTCGCCAGGCTGGTAGTCTTGACATCCAGCATCAGGGCACTTGGCCATGTATGTGATGACAGGGCCCATGTGTGAGTCGGGCCACAACGTCCAGAACAGGGTCACCTCTGAGCCAGCCGCGACCTTGGCGTGAAGGGGTGCCGGTTCACTGCCCTCGACACCACCAGCGGAGTAGCCATTGCACTGGAGATCGATGCTTGTGACGTCCTGGACAGGGCCGTTGCCGGGTATGGGGCGCGAGATGCGCTCGGGCTTCGGGCTCATGTATGGGTCTGTGTTGGGGTTGTAGAACTCGTATGTTTCGCCGCCAATGATGGCTGACTCAACATAGCCGTGCGCCGCGGCGACAGCAGCGGTCGAAAGAATAGAAGCAAGGTAACGCATTGTGGGAGAACGATTTGCCCGGAAACGAAATAGGTAGGAAACAAGTTAACGTAGAAGAAATGTTTATAATGATTCAAAAGGCTAGCAACAGAAATTATATAAACAGCGTCGCCCACGTTGAGTAGGTGAAACAGATAAGTTTGGTGTAAATTATTAGTCGCTGTCTTCAGACGTGTGTCATGAGACGTGTGTCCTAACGTCTCGGGCCAAACGGGGCGACGGAGGTTAACGATCCGAGCTGTCATTGGTGGATTCGGGCCCGGGGTCCGTCTCATCTAAAAGAACAGAAGCTCCTCCGTGAAAAAGTGTCCGAATTAGGAAATAAATTGTCCGCCTCCCCGAGTCCCCGTCGACGCAAGCCACGAGTCTCGTCTGATAATTAATATTCATGTATAGATTCCGACTGCAGCCCCCACGAAAGTTCGTCCTCCCGTAATACCGTAGACGAATAGCGACAAGGACGGGTCAAATTCATGTGGGTAGCTGCCTGCCTTCCCTCCGCGGCAATTCATGATTCCGTTGGACTTGGAACCGATTGCTCTAAGTACTAGCGGATGCGCCTTACGCCTAGATAGGTATGCTGTCGGGTGCGTGTAGAATTCTAGCGGTCTTCTTGGACAATCTTGATTGCACTGCGTGGTTGATCTCGAAGCTGCTGTGGTGTTGCCTCAATTGTGCCACGCGATTTTTTTGTGGAAAAAGTCCATGTGATTGACCTTGGCTAGTGCGCATTTCAAGCCGTGAAGAAGAGCGTACTATAATGCTACAAACCTATAATAACTAGAATAGACTTTATCGGAACTAATTAGAGACAGTTTGATATATTCCAGAGTGCAACACGCAACCGCAGCAGGTCAATGGATTTTGTACAGGGTAGGCGACAGGCCCTGCCCGCAGTACATCGTATAACCAATCACGAAGGGAGCGACCGCGACGTGACTCACAACCTGCGTTTACGATTGCCGTCAATAATAAACACAAGCCTGCACCGATCGAACGCGAGTCAGCTCTCGCCCACGGCAAACATTGTTAACCGCGACATGAATATTGCCGCCACGCCCCATAAACCATGGAAAACGGTATGTTCGATCCCGGACGTTTCGTCGCGCTACACAATAATATCCTACGGAGGGCCACGTTACATGCGCGCGGCACGGGCACACACCGGCCGACGCGTCATGAATTCTTAACATGCATCGCGAGGTAGACGCGTCTGACAATAAAGACGGCAATAATAGTCACGATAGTGACAACATTATCCACCACAAGTCCAAGCCCGCAGCGCAGCAGACACAACACCGCCTCGAAATCACTAAACTGGAGCGGCGCACGATCCACAGCTTCCTCCCCCAGCTCGACAGCTCCGACACTGATGGCTTGCACCTGACCGTTGAGTTCCGCCAGCCCGACCCGACGGGCATGAGCCTGAGCGGCTTGACAAACGGCGACATTGCGGATCGCGACATTATCTCTTCTTACGCGGAGGTCAACCGCTTTTATGCCAGCATTCCGAACCGCGCCCCTGCAACCTCGCTTCCGATTCGTCGCGTCGAGGCTCACCACATTCACACAACCCACGCGTTCACCGCCCTCGTAGACGCCGAGGACAAGCTTCACCACGTTGTAGGTTACATGTCTCAGCCACTGAAGCAGTGATATGTTCTCCTGCCTGCCCCTTCCGCCCGCATCTGATCCCCTGCCGACCACGCCTGGTGAGCCACACCAACCTACTGCATACCGACCGATTCGCCGATTGGAGCTCATGGCGACGGATCGGGGCTTGGCCAACACTTTGTGTTTCTAGAACAGGCGCCACGGGGCAATGTGAGGGCGGCGACGCTAGCAGTGATGCTCGAGGCGTAGGCCGGCTGTGTGAGGTTGGGAGTGAGGACTTGGCCGCAGTTTCCGACAGCTTCACTCGCTCTGGCCGTGCCTGTGCGTTTTTTGCGGAAAGCACTGCTGTGTCAAACTCCCAGCGAAGCTCTTGCCAGGGAAGATGCCTGATGCGCTCTGGGTATTAGCAAGGGCAGAGGTTCCAAGTGGCATCACTGTGCGTTTACTGAGCGATGCAGGGCTGCAGTCCCGTTCTCATCCTAGACTGAACGTTTCACACCGGAGTGGACGACCAGCCGGTGTATGTTGACGGAGTTCAGATCATATGCTTGTGTCGCTTCACCTGGTTCATGGGATTGTCTCTCAGGACGAAGAGTAACTTGACTGACTCTGAAGCAACCATGATCACCGATGGAGCTATACGAGGCCTTTTGTTCTGCAAACACTCAGTGACCAAGGATGAGGAAGGATCATTGTGTCAAGTATATACAGAACGACTTCTCCAGACGCACGCGAAAGCTGCTAAAACTGAGGCCACCATGACTTGGTCTCCCTTTCAAGAGAGTCGGCAGGCTGCACATCCTCGTCCGCATTCTCCACCAGCATCTGAACATACTCATTGAACCACTGGCCAGCTGCGGGGGCCCCTTCGAGACCACATCGGCCATCACTCTCGCCTGGGGGCTTGACCCATGTGAGGCTGTCAACGTATGGATTTTCCAGGTCTGTCTTTTGCGGTGCGCCAAGTCCGGCAGGCGCCACGTTGCACCACTCACCCCATTCTTCTCGGGCGCCTGGGAGATGCACACGGCTTTGATCCACGATGAACCGTGTAGGCAGATCCAACTCCTCCAGATAAGGCGCAAGGGAAGATGTGTAATGATCCTCATCCCATGACGGGCTCCACTCAGTGTAGTTTTCACGAACAGTGGCATGGAATGGGTTGTAGTTCGAGACATTGGTGGAAAATCCACGGATAGTGGCGTTGTTTCCTGCACGATCGACAATGTCCTTGAACTGCTGTGCAGCTTCTCGAGTGTCAGCATCAAGTACCAAACTCACGCAAGACGTTACTCACCCAGGGGAAGGTTATCAGGCCAGCCAAGCCAACCTCCATGAGACGCATCAAGATAGAGATTGACGTTGGGAAGCTGCAACTTGGAGATGGCGTACGCAATGCCTTCTTCGTAGATGGGTTTGGCCTCGGCACAGAGCGGTACGCCTTGGTTCGTGACCATGTTTCCAACAGCATCAGGCTCCACAACGACGGCAAATGTCAAGTCAGAGGCTCGGCTCAGTCTCGTGGCCCAGGCATCCACATATTCATTCTTGTAGCGGCGTAGGCCGTCTCTCCCCGACAGCTCGCCAGCGCTTTCGCCAGCGCTGCAATCACGGTCCGGGAGGTTGTACAGAACAAGTCCCACCACCTGCGGAACGCCGCCTTGATTCTGCTCTGCGCGCGCAGCTGAGATAGCAGTGTCGAGGTTTGCAAGGAGGCTAATGGCAGGCGCCCATTGAAATGTCCCTAGCCCCTGAACCGTCCGCGTCTTGCGGGCATTGAGCTCATCGCCTTCTTCAATGAATGCCTCAAATGTAGCTTCGAGGCTGGCTGCATAAGAGTGATTGATGGAAAGCTTGCGGCCGACGAACGGGTTGGAAGAGTCCCGAGAGACGATTGGAGTGGGTACAGCGCCTGAAGATGGCACGAAGGCGCCCAGGGCCAGGGCGCTGGCCAAAGATGCAGAGCGCATGGTGCTTGAACTGAAGATGAGGCGGTTGCTTGTGGAGTAATTTGCCTAGTGCATGTGTGAGGTCAAGTATCAGGAAGATAGGGCAGACTGGGGCTTTATAAGCATGAATCTCATGTTCACTCGCGCTGGTGACCTGGAGTTGCTTATTCGCCGCGATGAAAGACTGTATTGTGAGTTCACATGAATTTGGGCTCTGCAGTCAGCCAATATTAACTGCCTATCCCGATCTTCCGCTCGACAAGATGAGCTCGTGGTCCCGAATCGCGCGTTCTCAGTGATGTGCAGTCGACTTTGCTGCTGCCGAGGCGGATGCGCTGCGCGCGCTTCCAAGGTATGCTGCCATTGTTATTAGCTTTTGCATGGCCAAGCCGCAGGAATTGGCGAGGTTGCGGAGTTTTGAATTGTTGAAATGAACCCCAGTGGTATATCGAGTACTGCGAAATCTAAACAGCCTGAGATATTTGGGTGGAGATGTCTCCATGGAGGTCATATTTCCCCAAATCCCCTGCCCAGATCTCGGGAGGCGGTGTTCCGTGATGCTTAAATCGGAACCCCATGTTCTGCCTAGTCGACACTTGACCTGCCTGAACCGTGCCTCACTCCGCTTTGACAATAAACGAGATTGCATGCTCGCATCTGCGTTGACTTCGAGTGTAATGCGTATCCCGGTTGGATTTATTTCCGAGATAGGGGGCGTGCATGCTCGCCGCTGTTCGGTCCGCCTAGCCGCCTCAACTATGTTCCAAGTCTTTTAGGCTATCTAGACACAGCGAGCTCACGAGACAGTATATTTCTCCGGACTAGGATATCCTAAATATGTATCGTTTTTATTCAAGATCCACGTCTCTTATGTAAATCTCACACACGTGTAAGTGAAAGGTGGCCGGCGGTGGATTACATACCCTATATACAAACGCGATTCCTTATTTACATAATATCTCACGGTATAAGCTACTATCTAAGTATTGCCCCTTAAAGACATTTTATACCTGTGACCGGTGTATCGAACCTAGATTACGGGGCACTACTTACTTTATCAAAATGTCCATTCTCTATAATCCGCTACCCGGGCTCCGCGGGCGCAACTCGGCAACCCGCGGAAAGCCGAGTCCCGCTTTCACATTCACGTTTAGACTTTGCGGTATTGAGATACATCTGCCACGAGAAACATGCAATACTCAAGATACATCAATTACGCCTCAAACTCCTCTACTCTCTTCACACCCAGCGAGCCTAGTATCTACCTTTGGACTCGTCGTCCTGCCACATGGCTCGCTTAGGTCGTCGATGCTCTGTTATTAATACCTTGGCCAAACAACAACGGACCTTGAATAGCTTGACCAGCCGTTACCTTTACCCTGGCAATTTTTGTCGTCACATCGGGACGATCCTGGGATTTCCGGCCAAGTCAAGCATTGGTGTCAAGTACCACGAAACCGCCTGCCAAGAAATTGGTCGCCTGGCTGCGGCCATATCTAGCTTTGAGCCTGTCCGGCTATACGCTCGCCCGGAGGAAATAACCAAGGCGCACGCTGCGGTGGCGCGGGCAATCGACGAGCACTCTGGCAGCCCAGACAATGTCACTGTTATCCCTATGGCCACAAACCACCTCTGGGTGCGAGACACCGGGCCAATCTATGTGCGGGAGCTCCCACACGTGAGTCAAGCTAAGCAAAAGTCACAAACCCGATTTGCTATCAACTTTGGTCACACCGAGTGGGGGTTCATGAAACAAAAAAAGGATGCAGCTTTCGCGCTCAGCGAGCACGATTGGGTCCCTTGTAGATATCGAGCAGTGAGTTCACTTTTGCCAGTGCCTCGCTCAAAGCATCCGTACAGTCAAAACTGGAGGCATCAAGAACGGAGATCTCGGGTTGCTGACAGTCGAGCGAGAAGCTCTGCACGTGTTTTCTATCCTCTTGTTTTAGCCGCATGCGAAGAACATCATGTCGATCTTGAAGCAGCCTCAACGCATTTTGCAATTGATTCACAGAAAGAAGAGGTGTGCTTATAGTGAAGCAGTGATTCCAAAACTCAGGATGCTCTAAATCCTTTTTCTGGAACCACCCCTGGATGGGTGTCAGAGGGGCGTCGCCTGTAGCGCTGTGGGTTGGCTGGTGCTCGTTGAAGCCCTTGAACTCGGCTGTAGACTGGGCTGAGAGAACGTTTTCGCTCAATGCGCGAACCGTTCTGTTCAGAAAAATGTCCTTGACGGTGACTTTGCGCCCGAGCGTGCTGTAGACGTCTCCCACAAGCCGAAGCGATGAGATGCTGTCACCGCCCAGTACAAAAAGATCGTCGTCAATTCCGCAGTGGCTGATGTCCAAAAGGGAAGCCCATAGCTGACACAGAGTTTTCTCCAGATCATTCCGTGGTGCGGTGGGTGACTTAATGCTCTGTGGTTTCCATGTCTGGGCCAGACGAGACACGTCTACCTTGCCATTGACTGTCACCGGAAGTGACCCCTGGATCTGATGTAGTTGTCCTGGAACCATGAATGATGGAAGCTTCGATAAAAGCGCTGTGTGCATCTCCAAAGATGACAAGTTCTTGTCGTTCTCGACCGTGTAGTAGCAAGCGAGACCCTTCGCAACGCGGGAACTCGAGTCTGTTCCATCGTAGAGCGCAATTACAAGCGAATCCTTAACTTGGGGGAGGGACAAAACACTCTCCCTGATCTCGGAAAGCTCGATCCTTAAACCGCGCAACTTGACCTGCTGGTCCCGTCTTCCCAGATATTCAAGGAAGCCCGAGCGACGTTTCCGTACCAAGTCTCCCGTTTTGTACAGCCTCTCGTGTCGTATGCCACTGCTTTCTGGGAGGCGCTTGAATGGGTGATGAATGAACCGATCATTTGTGAGAGTGTCTTGATTGAGGTAACCGCGTGCAAGACACGGCCCTCCAATGTAGAGCTCACCAACAGCATCGGCCGGAAGTTCCTGGAGACGGTCATTGAGCACAAGAGGCTCAGTTCCGGGGAGTGGATTGCACAACGCCTTTGTGAACGGTTCCTTGTTATTGAAAGTGGTGACAATGTTGTACACCGTCGTTTCCGTGATGCCGTAAGCATTGTTGATCATACCTGCGAACTGAGCGCGCATGGCATCGTACTGGCTGCGCTGCAGCTCCTCGCCCGCAGAGGTAACCATTTGGAGATCTGGAAGTCGCGAAAGACAGATCTGCTGCAGAACAGATGGAGTTCCACTCAAATAGGATAGCTGTTGCTTCGTGGCAAGTTCATAGAACGCTTCGTGTGTTATGCCCTCCTGTGGCGGAATGACCAACTTGTTGCCGCTGAGTATCGACAGCGATAGTTGCTCAAGGGAAAAGTCAAAAACGTAGTTGGAAAGGAACAAAACTACTTGCGACCCTGTTTTGCCGGAAAAGTATCGTTCCAGAAGAGCATTGCGGAATTGTATGACACTTCCGTGCTCGACAATGACACCCTTGGGCTTCCCAGTAGTTCCCGAGGTAAAGATAATGTAGGCCATGTCCGAAGGCCTGTGCCGACATACTGGAGAATTCTCCTCAGAAAGCACCTTGAGTCTCTCCTGGACCTCCGCTTCATCAATAACAAGAACGGGGACTTTGCAGGATATTTCAAGCTCAAAACAGCTGCCTCTTGTCGTCAAAAGGGCCCGTGGATTTGACTCATGGAGGATGATATCGATACGTTGTGGCGGATAGCTTGGATCCAGAGGGACGTATGCAGCACCGGACTTCCAAACGGCCAGAATCGAGATGATCATGTCGATGTTCTTGCCCATGAGAAGAGCTATTCGATCGTCCATCTCGAGTACATAGGAGGAAGTGATCAACTGCGCGAGCTGGTTCGCTCTCTTATTCACCTCGAGATAGGTGAAGCTGCCAACGCTGCTTACAACTGCTATGTCGTCTGGGCGAAGCTCGACTTGACGTTGAAATAGCTCCACAAGTGAAGAGCACTCGGGTTGATCTTTGAGCATCTCGCCCCCCATGTGTCTGTTCACATGCAGCGTCGTCTCGAAAGCAGTGAGTCTATCCAGTCGACTTCCAGCATCCATGAAGGCAACCTCCTTGAGAATGTGAGAGAATGTCCCAATGAACCCCTTGATAGTGTCTGCGTCGAACAAAGCCGTGGGGTAGTTGAAGTTGACATCCAGCAAACCTTTGGTTTCCTTGACGGACACATTAAGGTCAAATTTGGCCGCAGAGGGAAGAGGATTGGAGGGATGGTATTCACTCATCAAGCTCTCTTCGGAGCCACCTCTTTCCGCGGCAGCCTCCCAATTGAAGACCAGCTGGACGAGGGGGTGGCGACTTGGGTCGTGCCGATGCTCAAGAAGCTTAGTGATTTCTTGGAAAGGAAGATCTTGATGGACATGCGAATCCAGAAGCTCTTTTCGCACATCTCTGACAAGTTGACAGAAGTTCGTTTGCGCTACTTGCACGCGTAGAGGGAGTAGATTGACGAAAAACCCGATGGAAGATCCGAAGTCGGGGTGCATGCGATGGGACATTGGGATTCCGATGGTGATGTCCTGTTGGTTGGTGTAGACGTTGACAAGCAACATGAAGGCCGACAATACCACCGTATACAGCGTTGTGCCCTCACGCTTTGCGAGCTCTCTCAACTTGATGACTGTTTCTCGTTCAACATTGACCTGGACATCAGCCCCGGAGAAGTCGAATTGAGAGGGACGAGGACGATCCGTAATAAGCCGCAAAGGCTCAAGGTCGGCGAGCTTTTGTAGCCAGTAGCCGCCGAGGGAACGGCGTTTCTCAGAAGTGAGTATTTTCTGATGCTCTACAGCATACTCCTTGTACTGAACGCGTAGGACTGACAGGCTGTTGTGGCTTGGACTCCCGCACCGAGCAGAGTATAGGACTTGAAGATCTCTCTCGAATATGTCCCAAGACCAAGAATCGAAAGCGAGATGATGGAACAGAATGCTCAGGAAAGTCGGCTTGCTTCCGCCCGCGCTGAATGGCTGGTAGAATTGCAGACGGATGGGGAGCTCACAGCTGATGCTGAAGTTGTGTGTGTCGAACTGAGCCATTTGGGCTTCCATCTCAGACGGTGAGAGATCGGTCAAGGTTTCCATCTTCAGAAGACTCTTGGCTGTATTTTGATCAATAATTTCCTGGTGGTATTGAGAGTTGGAACACTTAAATAATGTTCTCAGTGCTTCGTGTCTCGCAACCACGTCATGGATTGCCTCCTGGAACGCGTCAATGGCAACATCGTCTCGTAGGCGGCGATGGAAGGGAACGTTGTACGCTCCGTTTTCAGCACGGCCATCTGTATTGAACTCGTGAAGAAAAATGAGCCGTTCCTGAGCCGGTGAGATTGGAATCTGGTTGAGAGCATGGCCTTGCAAGCTCGCAATATCGCTGTGGCCATCCGAGCCTCGAACAACCCAGTTTGACATTGTCTCAATGGTCGGATGGCTGAACAAGTCGCGCACAGTGACTGAGACACCCAGCGCCGCGGTTGCAGCAAAGGAAAACCTGGTGCTCTTGAGACTGTCGCCGCCCAGACCAAAAAAGTCACTGTGTATGCCGATGCTTGCTTGGGGTATGTCCAGAAGCTCTGACCAGATATTGGCCAATATCTGCTCGATTTCGGTACGGGGCGCAATGATCCCGTCCTGGTCTGCCTCCTCCGGTACTGGGAGAGCTTTAGAATCAAGCTTTCCGCTTACTGTGACCGGAACCTTGTCGATCCTCACGAGCTTAGCGGGAACCATGTAGTCCGGGAGTCGCCCAAGCATGAACCGACGAATCGCTCGAGTGGACAATGAGCCAGCAGATACAAAGTAACCGATAAGCTGATTTTGACCATCTGTTTCGCGGTTCTTTGCCAGAACTACAGATTGGTCGACTTCGGGATAGGATGAGAGTACTGCCTCAATCTCCCCGAGCTCGATACGCTGACCTCGGATCTTGACCTGGAAGTCATTGCGTCCCAGATACTCAATCTCACCGTCGCCGATCCATCGGACCAGATCTCCAGTCTTATACAGACGTCCATTGCGACCTTGAGCTCTCTCAATGTCCTTCTGAAAAGGGTTCATTGGGAACCTCTCTGCTGTTAGATCAGGCCGGTTGTGATAGCCCCGAGCAACTCCGTCGCCGCCGAGGTAGAGCTCACCCACGGCACCGATTGGGACACGTTTCATCTGAGTATCGACAACGTAGCTGGTACTGTTTGCAATCTGCTGGCCAATACTCTTATCTGTGCGTCGCTCTGGAAACGGATACAGCCGCTTGTTTGTCGTGATAGACACCTCAGTCGGCCCGTAGCCGTTGATGATGAGTCCCGAGAACGTGCTGCGAATTTTGTCAAAGACTGGCTCACTGAATGCCTCGCCGACGCAGTCGATGCGTCTCAAGTGTGATGCGAATCTGTCGAACTCGTACATGGAGATTACCGATGGCGTGCCAGAGAGGTAAGTGACGCGATTGGTTTCCATGTACCTGTATAACCTCTCCTTGTCGCCTCTCATGTCGTCGTTGAGCACCACAAGGGTCTGGCCATTCAGCAATGCATCTGTCATCTGCTCAACGAAATGATCAAAGACGTAATTGGAGAACGACAGGATGACTTCGTCGTCAGTATCCTGCAAACCAAATGTCTGACTGAGCGAGGCACACAAATTCACAACACCGTGATGCTCCACCATGACACCTTTTGGTCTCCCAGTGGTTCCGGAAGTGTACATGATGTATGCCAGATCTGCAGGGCTGCATGCTGTGGTTGGATGAAGGGCGGCTGGTTCGAGGCGGGAAGCAATATCAGACTCCAGTACCAGAACGTCATCTCGCGCCACTCGACACAGACGCTCGACATATTGGGCGTCAGTGATGACAGCCAGAGCACCTGTGTCTTCCAGGATGTACTGGATGCGATCGTCCGGGTATGCAGGGTCAATCGGCACGTAGGCACCGCCTGTCTTCCAGATTGCCAAGATGTTGGTGATCATGTGCTCGCTCTTGTGCTCGCTCTTGTGCATGACCAGGGCAATGATTTTGTTTGGTTGGACAGGCACCCTTTGCAGAAGCTCATATGCCAGTGAGTTTGCGCGGCTATTCAGCTCTCGGTATGTCAACCGCTGGTCTTCGTACACAACGGCTACCTTGTCTGGCTTTCGTTGGGCTTCAAGTTCGACTAGAGCATGCAGCGTTGTGTTTGGATACTCGCACTCGGTGGCGTTCCATTGGTCGAGTTTGGCTCGTTCCTTGGCTGATAGGAACTCAAAGCTAGACACGTGCATGTCGAGGTTCTTTGACACACAGTCGAATACGTCCCGGACCGTCTGCAAGAGTGTATGGATGCTCTCGTCGGAGAAGAGCTCGCCAGCATAACACACCGTAAAGGGGCAGCTGCCATGTCCATTCTCCCTGGCAATCGCTGCAAGTGGGTAGCTGAGCTTCTCCAAACCGCCTTCAATTATATACCGCAATGTTTGGCGGTGGATTTCTCTGTCCGTGTCCAAATTGGGGTAGTTCTCCAGCACAAACAGTGAGTCGAACAAACCATGCTTCAAATCAGCCTTTAGCAACCGTCCAAGCTCAGCGTTGCTGCGGAGATTCATATCGTTGGCTCTTTCTTGGACGTAGCCTAGGGCTTCAAGAACAGTCATGTTCTGACTGCCAATGTAGCCATGGTCGACGATCAAGGGTAGTGTGTTGATGAAGAGTCCAATGGCATCTTCGATACCCTCCACTGGTAAATGCCGCCCAGACGATGTCGTTCCTGTAATGGTGTGGGTACCTCCACCGTATGAATGCAGAACCAAATGCCAGACAAGTTGGAGGAGGGTATGGAGAGTGATCCCATGATTGTCAAGCTCTTGCTTGGTGCTGCTGGTCTTCGAGTCTCCCCAAGGAAGCTCAACGGACTGCTGCCTCTGTTCCACGATTTCATCGTAGTCTGCCAGTGGCACTTTGTAACGGCTGGCTTCATTCAGGAGGGAATTCATGTCGCAGCGCTCTTCGATCCTGCCAATCTGAGTTTGCCAGAACTCCAGATGATCATCTCTGTGCTCTTCGAGGTACTTCTGGCATCGGATGTAAGCCGTATTCTCCTTGGGAATGCACCCTTGCTCGGCGTTCTTGCTGAGGTATGCCTCGTGCACCTGGTCGAAAAGGAGCGGCAAGCTCCAACCGTCCATTATTGCATGGTGACAACTGAAAATGGACGTCTGCTTCCCATCCGGCAAGAAGACTAGGTAGACACGGAATAGAGGTCCTTTGTCTAGCTGGTAAGGCTCGTCGAGGTCCGATTGTTGCAGGCGATGGAGAAGGACTTGATTGTTTTCATTGCCTCCTTGACCAGTCAAGTCGATAATACGCCAATCCAAGCTGAGACTGGGCTCGATAAGTTGCAGAACATCGTCTTCCCAGACAAAGTGGACTCTCAACGCTGGGTTCCGTCTCTGCACTGCTCGCCAGGCGTCCCGGTATCGGTCAACATCCAGGGTGATCTCATAGTGGATAATTGAGTGCATTATGTATGCATCTGTCTTCCCCAGCTTGAGGGATTGGTACACAAACCCTTGTTGTAAGCTGTTGGCGGCGTACTGATGACTGCGAGCGGTCCCTCTCGAGGTACCCGTGTCTGCAGCCCCGTTGACGCCGTTCGTGTGCGGCTGGCTCTTGGCTCCGTTGGATACAGATTGCGAACCTCGCCTCTGATTACGCAAGAGCTTTGCCATGTTTTCAAGCGTCTTTGTCCGAAAGACCTCTTCGAGATTGATCGGCCGTTTCAGTTGTCGCCTCACCCGCGCGATTAGTTGAATGCATGTGATGCTATGCCCCCCAAGACGGAAAAAGCTAGAGTCTGAACGAATGGAAGACAGATCCACTCGTAGTGTTTCACTCCATATCTCCGCCAAACGTGCCTCGAGCTCGTCGAGGTGCTCTTCTGGCGAGCCGTTTGAGCCTGCCTCGACTTCGACCGCAGGCAACGCACGCAGGTCAGCCTTGCCGTTGACAGTGACGGGAATGGTTGGTAGCATGATCAGTCGTGTAGGTATCATGTACCGTGGAAGTTTGGTTTCCAAAAAGGCAATCAGATCACCTTCTGACACTGGATCTTGGTCGCAGACATAGTATCCGACCAAGTGATCCTGGCTGGTTTCTTGTCCTTGGCTAAGCAGCTTCTTCGACACGACGACACTGGCCCGGACACCGGGGTACGTCGCAATATTGGATTCGATCTCCCCAGGCTCGATTCGAATCCCGCGAAGTTTGATCTGAAAGTCGGCGCGACCCAGATACTCAACCTCACCATCGGAGAGCCAGCGTGCCAAGTCCCCGGTCTTGTACATCAGGCCATTGACGCCCATGGCCTTTTCTTGAGCCGTCTGAAAGGGATTGAGCAGGAACTTTTGTCGTGTGAGCTCTGGACGATTCATGTAGCCACGGGAAATGCCGAGGCCGCCCACGTATAGTTCTCCTGGTACTCCAATTGGCACCCTCTTCAGGTTTTGGTCGAGAATGTAGCACTTGACGTTACGCACAGGTCGCCCCAGGCTCATGTCTGTTCGTTGAGAATCAACATCGAATGATTTCAACGCGGTGACAAAGGCCGACTCGGTGAAGCCATATTCACTGAATATACGGCCTCGGAATCGCTGTCTGAGCGCCTGATAACGCGCATTGGTGAGCGTTTCGCCGACTAAGACGATGCGCTTCAGTGACGCACACGACGAGAAGTCATACTCCAGCAGCACCGACGCCGTCCCATTGAGGTAAGTGACACTGTTGTCTTTGAAGAATGGAAGCAGAATGTCCGGATCGAATTTTTCCTCGTCGCTGATGATGGCAAGCTTGTTACCAGTAGTCAGTGCCATCAACATTTGCCGCACAAATGGCTCAAAAACGTAGGCGGAGAAGAGCAAGATGACTTCGTCCTGGGCTCCGGCAACGCCATATCGACCCGCCAGATCTGTGATGCTGTTGACAACACTGGTGTGCTCTTTGTATATACCTTTCGGCAGCCCGGTGGTGCCAGAGGTGTAAGTGACATACGCCAACTGCTTGCTCGTGAGGGGAGTGGGAGATAGAAAATCTATGCACCCTGTAGACGTCCTGGTTGCTTGCTCATTGTTGTCGGCGGCTGCCAGCAAATCCTCGACGACGTAGATGCGAGTCTCCTTATCCTCGACAATATTTCCCCTTAGCCGCTTGGTATACCGCTGGCTTGCAATGATAACCCGAGCCTGTGTGTCATTGAGCACGAAGCGGACACGCTCATCTGGGTAGCCAGGGTCAACAGGTACGTGGGCTGCGCCAGATTTCCACGCTCCCAGTATGGTTGCGATCATCATGTCGCTTTTGTCGAGGAACAAGACAACGAGTTGCTCGGGCAGGACACTGAGAGAAGATAGCTGCTGGGCGAGACTGTTGGCGCGCGCATTAAGAGCGTCGTACGTGATTCGCTTCTCGCCGTAGATCAGCGCAACACTGTCCCCTTGCTGTTTGCAATGTCTTCAAAAAGATGATTGAGTCGTTTTTGAGATGGGTATCTGTCATCGGTCTTGTTCCATTCGGTCAAACGAGCCTCCTGTTCACCAGACAGGAGTTCAATATTCTTGACAAGTTGCGATGGCATAGTCGTGGCAATCAAGACCGTGTGAAGCGTGCTCAGAATACTTTCAATGACCACTGGGTCAAAAAGTGAACGATCATATCCTAATGTAAGCTCCCAGAGTTGGTTCGTGATGTTGACTCCGAAAATGAGTGGAAAATGGGGGAGTATTGCGTTCTCCCTGCCATATTCAAAAACAACAACGATATCAAGGAGGCCCGACTTTACAAGACGCTCCGCTGCCACAAGCTCCATGTCAGGACCGTCGCATGAGAACCGTGGGAAAGGATTTGCGTTTGCTGCCAACGCTGAATCCACTGTCTGGATGTCCCGGGTAGTATGATCCACCATGGAGGTGAGGGCAGTCCATGCAGATTGCCACGAGCTCTCGTTGCATTGAGGAAACAAAGAAGCAGAGACAGTGGTAGATCCACCTCCAAGGCCCTTCAAGGTTTGATGAACACCAAAGAGGATCAGAGCCTCTGGCGTCAACGCCCTCACTGAGCAGACATGCTTCAGACTGGCAAGTGAAGCCTTTGAGAATACAGTCTTCCTCTGTTCGTAGTCGCCATGGTTGGTATTCTCTCCCTTTGAAGCCATTTGGTAGCGTGTGGGCTCCCGACTAAGGCCACTCAGATCGCATCTTTCAGAGATCTCCTGAGCTGCTTCAGCCCAGATCTCTGGCGTTCCAGCCATGACCCAACATTCAGGTGTCATGTTCAGTGGCTGGGAAGCAGTATGAGGATACTGCGATTTCTCGCAGACCCCATTGAAGTTGTTTGCAAGTACTTTGATGGCAGTGGAACTTTCAAGGACATGTGTCCTAAAGACAATTAGTTACTGAACAGACTTGCATTCTAAATTCGTGTTCCTCACTTGGTCAGGGACACGTCGCCATCTGTTTCTGTTGGAACTGCCATAATTCCAAGCAAGGATGCTGACGATAGTGTATATTGATCCGCTGGTGTTCTGTGCGTTATAGTCGGAGGCTTGACGGTACCACGTTCATCTATATATGGGTCAAGGCTCTTTCGAACCACGTATCCACTGGATCGACTGAACCCTCGCATTCGGCCGTGGCTAGGTGCGAGCCATGCTCTATTATTCTGGTGTTTGTAGCCACCCGTGGAAAATGCCGCGATCCTATTCGAGAGGACCATAGGCAGCTTGATGCATCACGCGGAGCCCAAGTCAATTCAGCTGTCTGCAATGGCAAGGCAGACGCATGTACTCAGAGTCCGTTGCAGCTAGGGTTAGTCACTGACGCCGCAAACAATACTGATTTTGGCAGGTGTCGTCTCTGTAGCCTAGTTGATGTCTTTCTCTAGGCGCCGCAGGCCACAATTTATACCCATGCCCGAGGGAAGGTCTCGGCAGATAGACTGTGCCTAGACTCTTGATCTACCCATCTTTTCCAATCAAGACGTACCGTGCAGGGCCACTAAACGTCATGCGTGTTTCTCACATAAGCTCCAGTCCAATTTAGAAATTAATTCATGCATTAGCGGCCTTTGGTCCCTTCGCGGCTTCTGATTAGGGGCAAGAGGAGACACATGTGCACGATGGATGCAAGCACCTCGAGAGGGGGCGTTTGCGTGCACTGCATTGACCAATGCAACGTCATTTTTGATCTTTGCGTCTGCGAAGCCGCGGGATAGTGAAACGGTGCAATCGGAGCTGAAAAAAACTACGCAGGGACCGTATTGCCCTTTGTGTCGGTGGATAAAGGAGCCACAAGTCCTCCCCATCCCGTGAACTTACACATGCTTGTAGCAAGGGCGCCAGACATCAAACTTCCAGCAGCTTTTTCAGATTCGACTTTCCCTTTAACTCAGTTCCAAGATGGGTTCTTTGCCCGCTGCCAACGTGCCTCGAATTGACATCTCGCCTCTGTTTGGTGACGATGGCGAAAAGAAGGCCCAGGTAGCGCGAGCTATCGACGCAGCCACGCGTGACACCGGCTTCTTCTACGCTGTCAACCACGGTGTTGATCTCCCGTGGCTCTCTCGCGAGACTGCCAGGTTTCATCAGACCATTAGCGATGAGGAAAAGTGGCAACTGGCAATACGGGCTTATAACGAGAAGAACGAGTCCCAGGTCCGCGCAGGATACTCGCTCCCTATCCCGGGCAAGAAGGCTGTGGAGTCGCTTTGCTACCTCAACCCTTCATTTGGGCCAGATCACCCGCGCATCAAGGAAAAGACGCCAATGCACGAGGTCAATGTCTGGCCAGCCGAGGAGAGGCACCCTGGATTTCGGTCCTTTGCCGAAAAATACTACTGGGACGTTTTCGGCGTTTCCGAGGCGCTCCTGCGAGGGTATGCGCTGGCATTGGGCAAGGAAGAGAACTTCTTCACCCAGCACTTCCAGCGAGACACCACTCTGTCGTCTGTCGTTCTCATCCGTTACCCCTACTTGGAGAACTACCCCGCACCGGCAATCAAAACGGCGGACGACGGCACGAAGCTTAGCTTTGAGTGGCACAAGGATGTGTCGCTCATCACCGTTCTGTACCAGTCGGATGTGCAGAACCTGCAGGTCAAGACCGCTCAGGGCTGGCTCGACATTGAGCCTGACGACACTGGGTTCCTCGTGAACTGCGGTGGCTACATGGCCCATATCACCAATGAATTTTACCCTGCCCCCGTTCATCGCGTCAAGTGGCAAAATGCAGAGCGACAGTCCTTGCCTTTCTTCGTGAACCTGGGGTGGGATGACACTGTCCGTCCTTGGGACGCTGCTGCCAAGGACGGGGCCTCCAAAGAACAGGACACTTGTAACGAGAGCATCTCCTATGGCAAGTACTTGCAAGGGGGGCTGGTTGGGCTGATTAAGAAGAATGGACAGACCTAGCCGATAATCCAGGGCCGATACGGGACGTTGGCAGCAAGACTCCGTTCTGTCCGTCGAATAACAACATTGAGGGGTACACACGCACTAGGTGATACGTTTTAGCAGGAACAATCAATCCACCAGGCGCGTGCCGAAATCAGAGTGTATCCGATCCAGTCTGCAATGCCGATGCTTGTCATACGGTATACCACAACTCTCTAGGGTATAGGCTAGGGTTCTAATAGGCTAGAACCAACACTGACTGTCTTTAGCAAATACGTGGACATCAAATAATCGCCCAAGGCTTATGCAAGAAGTGTCGTAGTGGATGAACCAGGACAAACTCCTTGCCCACTAGTTTCGATCATTGGATGATATTACACGTTGGAACTCGAACGGTTCACCCCGACGACGGCACGTCGCGAAAGTTCCGACGATCCGTGATCCGTGGGCAGGGGTAGATGCAGGGGGTGAAGCCCTACGGAGTACAGTAGTCTAGAATCTCTAGGCTACATGTAGAAGTTAGATTGTCCGAATCACCAGACGGTGGTCCGACGGACGCTTCCCTCAGCAAAGACGTCGATGGGGACTGACGCGACGGGCGCATCGGAAAGTTCCACCGGCGGCCTGTAAATCGACTCTCGCATGCATGTATGTACGTAGAAAAGGCCAGACTAATCACACTTTCTGATGAGAATCTCCCTGCCAAGACTGCCATGAAGCCGAGCGGAAAGTCTTCGCTTGTAGCCGGCCTCCCAGTTTCTCCTGCGACAGAACTGCCGTGACACATCCGGCTTTACTGGGCAAATTTACCACGAACTATAATACGGAGTGCCGGTCAGTTGACGGTGTCCTACCGGAAGGCAGAGTCACTATAGCGAGTCTAAGCCCCTGAATCAATGTCTTGTAAAAACGTGGCCCCAATGCCCCACGTCAGTAGGCGATACATTAGTGATACCAATCAGTTTGAGTTAGCTCAAATCAGATGGGATAGTTTTATTAATAAGATTACGTGGCATCCCACCATTGAAATTTTATTACGAGAATACGGCGTTGCCAGGATATTTGCAGGTAGGCATCGCGCAGATACCCGGACAAGGCAGGTGACATGGACCCCGCCACCATGGCTAATATCCCACCGTGCGTACATGCAGCTAGAGGGACGTACGTGTGCCGTCTGGTCCATGCATGTTAGCGGAGGATTCACCGGCATAAATATATTGGCCGGCGGCATATGCCGGACGGGATCACGGCTTGATCGACATGGCTAGTGATGTAACCCATCATGGTGTGCTGGAATACGTAACATGTGACTTGGCACCCTCGTCTAGTCCCAAGGTCTGATGTTCCTTTGACTTGCGGTCTTGGATCTGCGTCTCACAAGCCAAATCGCCTTGAATCACAATCTTCGGGAAAAGGCTGACAGCTCGCCAAAATCTGTAATGGATGGCCCCTTAGGTACGTGCAGCATTTGCTTCCAATCGGCAATGCCCCGGGTGCGACAACATGGACTCACAAACTTCCAGTGAGCCAGACTCTCCTGGCAGTCGCTGGTATCACTGCAGGAGCAGCATACGCAGATGCCAAGTTGCATCTCTCAAAGGACCTCAACCAGCTGTTCCGAGTACGAAAGGCGGAACACAATCTGGCTGATGCAGGTAAGCAATTCTGATTGCAAACCCGATCGCAATTCAGCTAATTGGGAACTTAGTACGTCAAAATAAGGCCTCTGGCTTCTTCCTTTTCGCTGATGCCGCGCAGAGACTGCAAGACGCGCCTTGCATTTGGTCTCGCGAGGTCGACTACACATGGAGGCAGGCCTACGAGCGGGTTTGCCAGTACGGCAATTACTTCAAGGGACTGCAAGTCAAGCCCTCGGAGCACGTCGCAATCTACATGATCAATTCGCCAGAGTTACTCCTCGTCTGGATGGGCCTATTGTCCATAGGGGCCGCTCCGGCGTTGGTCAACTACAACTTGGCCTCGGACGCCTTGATTCATTGTGTACGCTTGTCTGACTGTCGTATTCTAATGCACAGCTCCGATGCAGGCTGCGCGGGCAGAATTCACGATGCCGAGCAACACTTGAAAGACATGGGCGTCGTGAGTTTGGAGCTTGCAGGAAGTGTGGCGAACAGCATTGCCGAAACGTCGACGCAGACACCGCAAGTAAGCTGCTTCGAGGATTCAAAGATTCACCCACTCGCCATCATGTACACAAGGTAAGCCAAAAGATTTCTCTCATATGCTTCCTGGTCATTCGGCTAATTCGCACAAGTGGAACGACTGGCTTACCCAAAGCCTTTCCATTGACTGCTGCCCGTAATTATCCCTCGGCCTCGCTATTCCCAAAGACGTTTGGACAGACCCCAGGTCCCGGTGGTGATCGGAGTTATTACTGTATACCACTCTACCATGGAACTGGAGGTCTTGCTGCAATGAATGATTTGATGAGTGGCATCTCCATTGCTATCGCCCCAAAGTTCTCGCTGAAAGGTTTCTGGGACGATATTATCGACAGCAAAGCAACGATATTTGTCTATGGTATGTCATCCCCACAAAAAGCGTCTCAGATTGTCTGACATAAACTATTTGGCGAGCTGATACGCTATCTCCTGTCGGCCCCTGTGTCGCCTAAAGATCGAAAGCACAACGTACGGTTGGTGTGGGGGAACGGACTTAGTCCCGACTTGTGGGAAAGATTCCAGGTAACATTTTTAGATCTGATCGAGAAAAGCACAGGAAATTAACGCGTCTTTTCTACTCCTAGGAGCGATTTGGTGTGCCTGCCATTGGTGAATTTTACGCCAGCACCGAAGGCCCATTGGCACTCGTCAATCACTATCGTGGAGGTGGCTTTGGGCTTGGAGCTGTGGGACATCAGGGTTGGCTCCTGAGGAGGAGAAGCCGCGATTCCTACGTTCCAGTGGAAACTGAGGCCGAAACAGGAGATATCCGTAGGTGTCCAAAGACTGGCCTTGCCAAGAGACTGCCCTACGATCAAGGTGGAGAGGTCCTGGTCCAGCTCCCATCCGAGTCGGCGTGGGCTGGTTATCGGCAGGCTGACGACGCGACCGCGAAGAAGTTGGTGCACAACATCTTAAAGGAAGGGGACGTGTACTTTAGGACTGGTGACTCCCTGCGCCGCGATGACAATGGTCACTGGTATTTCCTCGACCGACTTGGTATGTGTCAAATGACTCCCCGTCTTTGATGTTGGAGCTGACTGTTCTTTTCAGGAGACACGTATCGCTGGAAAGGGGAGAATGTGTCGACAACAGAGGTGTCGCAAGTCCTGAACTCGGACCCCGACATTGCCGAGTCGAATGTCTACGGCGTGAGAATCCCAGGACACGATGGCAAAGCTGGCTGTGCTGCCATCATACTTAAAGACTCTGCCGACCGCGAATCGATTGACTGGACGAGGCTGACGGCACGACTGCGGTCCGAGTTGCCTCCTTACGCTGTTCCCATCTTTCTCAGACTCCGGGAAGCAGTGGGAGCCATGGTTACGGACAATTACAAGCAGAAGAAGGAGCCGCTCAAGCTTGAAGGCGTCGATCCTGATGCTCTGGGGTCCCGGGTTCCTCAAGGAGAGCGTGACCAGATCTTGTGGCTGCGTCCAGGGTCACCCAGGTACACGCTGTTCACGAGATCAGATTGGGCTGCAATCTCAGAGTCTCGAGCTAAGCTTTAGAAATAAATTGTGTAGCAATAATCAGAGGTCTTTCCGAGACAGAAGATAGTCGCATCAAACAGCAAGTCTGAATGATGATGCCGAGGATAGCTCATGGTGTCATGTCGGTCCCCGTCATTCCCGGTCAACTGCTGCCCGAGGAAAGGCTATAATTGCCCGAATGCACCAAAACATGCACACTGCCAGCTCAGTCACCTTCCCAGAGCGGATAATACAGCGAATGATCTTCAGTGTGCTAATGCCGTGCCTGGTCGTACCGTGATCAAAGGCCCCCGAGCCTACTTCCCCTGTAGCTCTCTCCACTCATCTCGCCTGCAACTGACGTGGAAAACTCAACGCACGCCTTCCAGCAACATCATAAGCACAATGGCGCAAGACCACGAGACTCTCGACCTAGAAAACCTTGACTTGCGAGACACAGCCCAGGAAACGGACGTCTTGGTCGACTTTGAAGGTCCCAATGATCCCGAAATGGCGGTCAACTGGCCAGTGTCAAGGAAATGGCTCATTGTGTTTGTCCTCGCGGCCATGAGCTTTATTGTGTATGTTGTAGGCCCGTCATTGCGGTCCGTGTTTTATTCACTAATTGCGTGCGTGCTCAGCGCCCTGGGCTCGTCAATTGCTGCGCCGGGAGTGAGTCAGGCTGTGCTCGAATTTGACCAGGACAGCGATATACTCGGTCCTTTTGTCGTCAGCGTGTATAACGTTGGACTGGCACTTGGACCACTCCTCGTCGCACCCATGTCCGAACTCCATGGCCGTCTCATCCCTTACCATGTCACCAATGTTCTGTTCACCCTGTTCACCGTGGGCTGCGCGGCGAGCCCGACCCTAGGAACCCTTATTCTCTTCAGGTTATTGGCAGGAATGGAGGCGTCAGCAGTATTGACAGTCGGGGGTGCGACGGTGGGCGACCTCTTTATTCAAGAAGAGCGCGGCCGAGCCATGGCTGCGTGGACTTTTGGTCCTCTGATGGGTCCAGCTATCGGACCTGTGCTTGGAGGCACCGTGACTGAGCTGAAGGGGTGGCGATGGGTTTTCTGGATAGTTGCGATTGTGGTATGTGTCCCCAGCGTGCAAAAGCACATCACCAACAGCCCACGACGTCCTGGTGTGGCTGACAATTATCGATTGCATCGAGCAGGGTGCTGCTACCACACTGCTCTTCTTCATCGTTGTACCAGAGACCTATCCTCCTGTTATACTCCAGCGCAAGGTGAACCGGCTCAGACGAGAAACTGGGAACAATTCCTTGAAATCAAGCCTAAGCGACGATCTTAGCCAACGAGAGCGTATCCTCCGATGCATACGACGTCCGTTCATTCTTCTGTTCCGCTCACCCATTGTTCTCCTATTTTCAATATTCATTGCAATTGTTTACTCATACCAGTTCCTCCTTTTTGTCACAATACCCACCGTCTTTGGCGAGATATACGACTTCTCAATCGGCGAGATCGGACTCGCATACCTTGGCATAGCCATTGGTCTCCTCATTGGGAACATGATTTTCGGCTTCGCTTCCGATCGACTTCTCTCGAGAATGAGCCAAGGCAAAAGTCCCAAGCCGGAATTTCGCCTTCCCCTCATGATACCAGCGGCGCTTTGCATACCAGCCTGCTTATTCATGTATGGCTGGACTGTCCTTTACAAGGTCCACTGGATAGTCCCTATATGTGCCACCTCTCTTTTGGGGGTAGGCCTTAACCTATCCTTGGTATGGACTGCTATTTCGCTGGCCGTGGCATTCAATTTGGCTGACTCACATCGCAGATGTCAGTTCAAACGTACCTTGTGGATACATACACCATGTACGCCGCGTCTGCATTGGCTGCCTTGGCAGTTCTGCGATCTATCCTGGGCGCTTTCCTCCCTCTGGCAGGCCCGCCCTTGTATCGTGCTTTGGGTCTCGGCTGGGGAAACTCAACCCTCGGGTTCATTGCGCTGGCCCTGGTTCCGGTGCCGCTCCTGTTTTTACGGTATGGCGAAGCTGTGCGGACGAATCCCCGATATCAACTAGATTTGTAGGGCAAGCAGCGCTTTCACAATGGATGTACAGAAAGTGTGCCAAAAAAACAGAAAGGCACCCGATTTATATTGTTTTCCCAAGCCTGGGTTGGAAGAGGAAACACTAGGAAAACAGGTGAGAGGGAGGAAAATTGAGCCGTACCAAACCTAGTTGGCTGCGAATCCGTGTGTCTAGATGTTAACGGTATTTGTTTCCCTGTCATTTCGAGTAGTGAAACCGCCGAACTTGAACTTTGTCGCTGCTACAGGGTAGGTCGTGAATCGTTGCTGGCCCCCGAGGCACCCTGATGGACTCGGGGATAGTCTACGTATTTCTGCACCAATAGAAGCACACTGGCTTACAACCTACTCCGTATTCCGCAATTGCAAGAATATTCAATTTTAACACAATTTTCTCCTCCCTAATACAACGCGATTATGCCATTCGGCCGAAATTTGCTCATTGCGTGCGGTACGTAGCAGCTAATGATTCTGACTAGCTCGCTAGTGAACCTGTAATCTCCTCATACCAGCCGCGTGGTTCCTGATGGTGGTGTCAATTTATCCAAGACGCCATCATGCAGGACACCTTGACAAAGGCTCAAGGGCGCTCTGTTGTCCTCAAATGTTCGGGATCTTTATCATGAGTCAGATTGTCGTCCACGTGCTTTTGCCATGCTCGCCGCATTGCCACACTGCCTACATGTATGTGGACAACGCAGGTTGCAGTCGCCACAACTTGCTGAGACTTCTTGTTCTAACAGGGTAGCCAAGTCAGCTAGATTCACGCATCCATCGGACCAGAGGAAGTTGAGCCTGGCTTACAGGTTGCAAACTACGCCGGTCCACTGCCTGGATAAGGCCTAGCAGAGTTTGACTCGACAAATTGGGTTCTTGGTCCGTCGAGGCTATGTTGGTGCGGGGGTACGGGGGCACTGCGGGGAAGCGAGTGGAAGCTGACTCTCGAATCCCTGAGCCAATCGAATAAGCAAAAGATCAAGCTTAATTTTAAGGTCAGGGCTGAGAACTGCCGAATCTCTTGGTCTTGCGACATTGGGCTCCAATCGTATGGAAAGTCAAAGACGGCCAGAACATGAAATCACGCTCTACAACTTCGAGCAAAGGCCATGGATCCGCAAAGTTCGTGGGCCTTGGGGAGAAAGCGTGCATACTTCTTCTGCACCCATTGGCGCCAACGATCTACCGTGTTCGGTTCCGTCGCGGCAGGTATCTCCATTTACGCAGCCCGCTGCCTGGAGTGGGCTGGGGTCGACTCAGGGATCTGATAGCTTATAGGCTATAAGCTGGGTCCATGGCGTGCACAGCACACAGACCCTCGTGGCCCAATGGCAACCCTTGCTTCACACTCCGCACGGGCCTCAGAGTAGCACTCTTGACGGAGCCGGGCCTCACTTGGACCTATCACCACAAGACTCGACCTGGTTTGGATCATCATGCTTGGACTTGGCAAATCTGACGAGACAAGGACAATTCTTGGCAGCAAGATAAGGGGCATTTCCCCTCCTGGGGAAATCTGGGGTTTTGTCCTTTGGCCCGAAAGCCCATACCCACGCGCGCGCTGCTGGCAGCACATATAAGCTGCGCAGGCCGCCGATTCCAAGCAGGCCGACTCGGCACGCTCACACCTTCTTCTCTCGCCGTTCATCATCTCATTCTCCAGCCGCAACCATGGCCCCCGAAGTCGATACCCTGGTGGACACCGTCCACACCGAGAAGTCGTCCACTGGCTCGATCAAAGATGCGTCCACGTCGGTCGAGCATGCCCCAGCTCCTCTCCTCGTTGACGCGGAGACGGAGAAACGCTTGATCAAGAAACTTGACCGGCGCATCATCCCCATCTGCTGCTGGATCTATCTCATGAACTTCATGGACCGAGGTGAGTCAGCAGCCCGTACACCGTCTCCAACCTGAAGCTGACCCTCGGCAGTCGGTATCGGAAATGCGCGTCTCTTCGGCATCGAGGAGGACCTGGGCATGACCGAGGGCAGCAGCCAGTTCCAGCTCGCCGTTTCGATTCTCTTTGTCACCTACTGCCTATTTGAGACG
Organism: Emericellopsis atlantica; assembly: GCF_019669845.1. Taxonomy (NCBI): domain Eukaryota; kingdom Fungi; phylum Ascomycota; class Sordariomycetes; order Hypocreales; family Bionectriaceae; genus Emericellopsis; species Emericellopsis atlantica. The sequence goes on along the minus strand of NW_025764751.1, from coordinate 30,119 downwards.
CCATCCAACCTCATCATCAAGAAGATGAAGCCTGCGCGGTATTTGTCAGGCCTCATCTTTTTTTGGGGCCTCGTCGCCACGTTCACCGGCTTCGTCAACAATTACGCCGCTCTCATCGCCTGCCGTCTGCTCCTGGGTCTGTTCGAGGCGGGTCTGTTCCCCGGCATCATGCTGTACTTGACCACCTTTTACACCAAGAGACACATCTCTCTACGCAATGCCTACTTCTACTCCATCTCGGCCATCTCTGGTGCTGTCGGTGGCCTCGTCGCCTACGGCATCGGCCAGATGGACAATGGCGGCGAGGGCACGGCCGGATGGCGCGCCTGGCGCTGGCTTATCACCATCAACGGCATTTCCACTGTCCTGACGGCGCCGCTGGTTCTCTGGATTCTGCCCAACGACCCCGAGACAGCAAGCTTTCTATCCGCTGAAGACCGTCAAAACCTCGTCCTCCTGCGTCAGCAGGAGATCGGACAGACAGCGGCCGGCCAGCAGATGCACAAGGAAGATGTCATTGCCGGAGTCAAGGATTGGAAGATTTGGGCCCTGTCCTTCGCCCAGTTCTGCAGCCACTCGGTGCTCTATAGCTTCAGCGTGTTCCTGCCCACCATCATCCGGGACATGGGCCAGGAGGACTGGGGCAGCGCCGAGGTCAATGCCCTCACCATCCCCGTCTACATCCTGGGCTTTGGCACCTACCTCACCGCCGCCATGTACAGCGACCGAATCCAGCAGAGAGGCATCTTCTGCGTAGGAGGTGCAGTCGTCATGATCATCGGGTACGCCCTTCTTCTCGCGCACAGGTCCGTGGCCATGAGCTTTGTTGGCTGCTTCTTCGTCTCGGCTGGCCTCTGGACCTGCTCTGGTTCAGGCATGGCCTGGATCACCGTCAACCAGCCTCGGTACGGCAAGCGCGCCTTTGCCAGCGGCATCTTCATCACCATCGGCAACGCCGCAGGTGTCCCTGCGCCATTCCTCTACACCGATGAGTACACCCCCCGATACATCCCCGGCTACAGCGCCGCCATTGGCATGCTGGTCTTCGCCATGGTCGTTCACACCACGCTGTACTTCCATCTGAGGAACAAGAACAAGCGTAAGCTTGCTGGGCTTGAGGATTGGAGAATGGAGGGCAAGACGGAGGAGGAGATTAACGAAATGGGAGAGCACAACCCCAGGTACCTGTACACGCTATAGGCGGCCTAGGACCCGAGGACTTGCATATTTTGAAACTTTATGCAATCTCCATTGACTAGATACACTCGAAAATTCAGTTTAAACGAGCAAGTGAACTACAGCGCACAGAAGACATCCCCAAATCGCGGATTGAAAGGATGCTGCACTGTCTTCGTTATCTTCGTTTTCCTGCTCCATGAACTGTTCATACCGAACAGCAATTTCCCATCTTCCTCTCCGTCCAGGGTGGTACTGTTGGCTTTGATCAACAACCCCTCAAATAACAAGCTTACATCCAGTGTAATGTTCCAAGGAACAGACGCTTCGACAGACGAGTTCTCATCGTTGTTCCTCGATGTAAAGGGCACAAAATCCGAAAACTCAAAGGGTGTCGTGTCCGAGCAGACCCCTCCCTTTCGTGCTCCTTTCCACGGCACAGCCTTGTCCAGTGTGGCCTGAAGTGTCCACCGCATCTTCTCGGCGCCAATGTCCTCCATCTCGACGGTCGCCCCCTTCTCGAGCCACACGGTGGGCTCTGTCGCCTCCCATATGTCATTTTCCTGTCTCCGTATCGCCTGTCCAGCAGCGTCGTGTATCGCCTCGATGTCGTCCTCATCATACCAGTCGTCTAGTAACTTTTGGTTGTATTTGCACACGTCGCTGAGCGTAATGTACTGACTGGTCCTGAGGCCAGCCCTCCAGTCCGGGCTATTCCTATAAGCTGGATTGTCGACGTCGAGCAGCGGTGGCATCTCGGTATACACTGCTTGCGCCGAAAATGTCCCGCCATCATCCGACGCCACTGTGGTTTTCCAGTAGACTCGAGTGGTTTGGTCGTACTTGGTGGCGCCGGTTTCTTCAAGGTGATCAGCGAAGAAGGGCCGGTAAGGCGTGTCATACAAGTACGTCTTGTTGGTCACAACAAAGTCGCTCGATCGAACGTACACCCAACGTTGCAGGAAATCGATATCATCCTGCCGGTACGGCTGCTGATGGGAGGGCTGAAACCCTCTCAGGACCCAGTGCATGGGGTTGGTATCCGACTCATTGCCTGTTGGGGCAATCAGGATCATGGCCGGATACTCGTATGATTTGGGCGACCTATCGTCGTTGTCGCATTCGCTGGTCACAAGGTCCTTGTTCTCGTCGTCCCATGCGGTGTTATGGGTCATGTTGTGTCGAATTGTCAAGGTGCCATTGTAGTAGAGTCCAGGCAGGCCAAAGGTGTCCTGCCGTGCCCAATAGCCACACGGAGCATTATTGTCTGGCAGGCTGGAGCCGCCATCTATCCCGTTGTCGGAGCCGCCGCCGTTGTCACCATTGTCATCGTGGGTCACAATCTCCCCCTCCTCCGAAGTCACCACCTCCTTTCCTCCTCTGAGCTTCCACCAGACCCAGTAGACCTAGAAGAGGTAGCGACTTGATGTCTGGTTGATAATGCATTGCTTGACGGCTCTATTGCGGGAGGATGCTTCTATGTCAGTGGACAGTGGGACGCCAGAATTTGAACGTGTCGGTGCCTTGTGCGGAAATGCGAAAGCAGCTGGAGGTTGCGTCTCGAGGTATTGGGAGAATCAGCATGATGACATTTGACATTTTGAAAAACATGAGCCCGTGATCTGGAGTTTTGAAAGAAAACTTCAAGTTGTCGATTCCGGTGCCACTGGTAAATGTTCTCTGGCCAGGGACCACTCGGAGGCCACTTCCGAAGCTAGGCTCGTTGAGTTGGTGGTGATGAGGGTAGTCTAGATTGTGTAAGCGGAACTCGGCCTCCGTGGTCTTTGTAGCCACCAGGTATTTAAGTCTTTAGATAGCTTGTTCAGTTGTCGTTCTTCTTCGGTAACTGTTTTTACTTCAGCTCTTCAATTTCTTCTTTCAGCAATCACAAGCAATCATGGGCATCACGGGCGCACAATGGACGCAGCTGGCTTCGGCAGACCGCCTTCGTCGATCCTCGCAGGCGGTCTCTGTTGTCGGCCCCAACATCTACGTTTTCGGTGGCGAATTGGCTCCAAGAAAGCCTGTTGATAACTTGTTCGACATCTTGGACGTCAAGCAGCCTGCGCTGAAGACGGTGGAAGCCAGTTCAGGCACGGCACCTTGCCCCCGTGTCGGCAGCCCAAGCGCCACCATCGGGCAAAAAATCTACCTCTTCTCAGGACGCGGAGGCCTTGAAATGCACCCTGTCGAGGAGGACGGGGCATTGTGGGAATACAACACGACGGAAAACTCTTGGCAGCTCATCAAGCCGACAGATCCCCAGGCTCCCTTTCCCGTTGGTAGGAGCTACCATGCGATCACATCAGACGGCAACAGAACGATCTACGTCCATGCTGGGTGTCCTGAGACGGGCAGGCTCTCGGACATGTGGGCGTTTGATGTGCAGGAGAAGAGCTGGCGCGAGTTGGCTTCTGCCCCGGAGCCTGCGAGAGGCGGTACTTCAATCGCCCATGTCGGAGGCAAAATATATCGTGTGGGAGGATTTGATGGCAAGACCGAGCAGGGGGGTGCTCTCGATATCCTGGATGTTGGTCAAAACAAGTGGTCTTCGGTCAATTACATCGCAGACAATGCCCAAGGCCCCGAACCGAGGAGTGTCGCGGCACTGCTGGCACTAGAGTCCAAGTACCTCATCTCCCTGTTCGGCGAGCGCGATCCGAGCTCTCTTGGTCACGCAGGCGCGGGCAAGATGCTGGGCGACGTGTGGGCCTGGGACATTGAGGGGGCCACCTGGCAGAAGATCGAGCCTTCAATCGCCGGAGATGCGCCTGCAGCTCGAGGGTGGTTCGACGCCGATGTCTCCCTGAATGAAGGAGAGGCTCCCACAGTCATTGTTCATGGCGGGCTCAGCGAAGACAATGAGAGGTTGGGCGACGTGTGGATATTGAAGTTTGCGCGAGAGTAAAATGAGCCATGGTGCTGCAGCCTGGATCTTTCCTGATAGTTTAATGTTGGTGATGGTCCATTTATCCAGCTTCAACGATCGTCTTCGCCTTGAGCGGCTTGGGAGTGAATGCTGTCATGACTTGTTCACGAAGACAAGCGTAATGTTTTGTTGGGCGCGTCGTCGGCGCGCGTTGAAACTTGGGTCCTTGGATTTTCGACTCCTTTCGCGATGCTTGAGACTCTGCCCAATGAGAAACCTCAAAACTGCTTTATGTAAGCGGCACAGAACCTCCGTTTAGCTCCACTCTAGCTGCATCGGTCTCGCCTGCCGACGTTAGCGCCTTCCATTTCCTCTCACTCGCGCGTTCTTTCCACGGACGCCGAACCTCCGTCAGCATCAGCATGTACGCATACCCACGCATACGTGCGGTCGCCACGTCCTGCGATGCCTCCTCGGCGGGCGTGTGATGTCTGTTACAAGCGAAAGGTATGGTTTGACGTTTGGATCAGATTGGCAGACGCGTCAATGCTCATGTTGTTCTACTATCTAGATTCAATGCACGATTCCTGTTCCAAAAGCGCCTTGCGAGTGGTGCAAGCATCGCAACGTGCCTTGCACTTTCACCAGGGAGAAGAAGAGAAAGTCGGCGTGAGTTATTCTGCGCACTCTGATACATGTATGACGAGCTAACGTACTGCAATTAGCATCTCAGGTGAAGATGCGCACGCGTTGTTGCGCCGAATTAGTCACCTTGAAGAACAGCTCACGCAAAGATCTTTGCCAGATCAACATCATGCAACTCAACCATCACCAGAGCCCATAGATGCCAGCTCTTGTCCTGCTTCAACCGGAGTCAGGGAGCCTCCTGCCGGTCTTGCCGCGCCCACCGCCCCTGAGCAAGCGCAGATATTAGACCTGCCGTCAACTGCTGCTATCTCCCCAAACCCAAGCTTCTTCTCCTCCAGCACCAGTTGGAACTCTTTCAATGCTGATGAAAAGTACAATGGAGTGAACTGGTACTTCAGAGGCATCCCGATTGTGTCAGAAACTGGTCAAAGATGGATCTCTTCAAGAACAGGTCAACATGGTGCACTGCCCAAACTCTTCCTCCTCACCTTGAAGTCCGACGTCGTCCTATCCGACACGTCAAGGCCGTCTTCCGAGATCTGCCAAAGGTCTATTGGTAGCTTCCCAGACGTGCTATTAACGCATGTGGCTCTCGATCTTTTCCTCAAATCAAGATCCCGATTCATTTTCAATGTCGTTGATCCCGTCTTGTTCATGGACACAATACGCATGGCGCACACCCTCGAGTGCAATGAATCTTCTATGGAAGCACGAATCTCTAGCCAGGCATGCGTTTGGGCTCTGCTTGCTGTCACAGCTCGATCAAACGCAATCAGAGACGATCCCGCCGTTGAGGAGGGCCAGACGTCTGCTCGCAAAGCAGAGGCAGCTTTGGCGCTTGTCGCAGAAAGCCCAAGCCTTGACAGCCTGCAGGCACATCTAATGCTGGTAAGTACTGCCTGGTTTGTCAGCCTTACAGTGAAACTCACACTCAGCGCAGCAAATGTTTCGAATATCGAGGGGGTATTGGGAGAAGGCTAGCATGTTACATTCACTGCTCTGTCGTATGGTATGTGATTTGGGAGGACACCTCCCTCCACCAATAATGGCCATGTCTGCCGAGGACCTTCCAGCCGATCGCGCCCGCCGCCATATCAGAGCTCTGTTTTGGGTGTGCTATGCGCTCGACAAGGACATCGCACTACGCTCTGGAAAGCCGCCTCTTCTCGTGGGCGATTATTGTGACATGACGCTGCCACAGAGGGACGACGAAACTAATTCAGGGCAACACACAGCCAGTATTCACTCGCTTCGACTCAGTATCTTTAAGGAACAGGTCTATCGCTTCCTCTACGCCCCCGGAGCCTTTGGCATCCCGGACTCTCAGCATTTGCTCCGGCTACGCCACCTGGATGACGAACTCGAAAATTGGCGTCTATCTATCCCTCCAGACATGAGGCCCACGCTTGCCCATCCGCCCGAACCAGCTGCCATCACAGCTGACGCCAGCCCTCCCAAGATCCTTCAACGTATAAATCTTCAGTTGGAATATCGATATATCTTGACCTTGATACATGCGACAGTCCGGAGATGTGGCGCTGCTCTAGTCGAGCGGGCAGAGATGCCAGAAGACTTGCACAGCGTGGCCCACTCGAGTAGTGAACTTACCTTGGAAGCTGGACGTTCAACAATCATCATTTTGAAGGAACCAATCCATAGACTGGGGGAAGAATCTTTCTGGTAAGACTATTCTAACACACTGATAACACGAAGCTGACCTATGTCTAGGCACATCGCCTTTTATGCGCCCATAGCCGCCATGTCCTTGTTCGTCAACATCCTCATCCATCCGCTGGGCGAAGGCGCCGACTCCGATCTTGAACATCTCACAACGGCCGTGGGAGTTATCCGTAGCATACCACTGGGCAACCTCTCCGCAGACGAGATTGACTACGTGCAGGCCATGTGTGATTTCATGATGGAGCTCATTCGGCTCGGCAACTGCGCCATTTGGAAGGCCAAGAAGGATGGGAGGTCTCGGTGTACTTGATAGCGGGAGTGTCAAAAAGGAGATCTACAGAGTCTCACGCACCGAGCATTTGGAATTCCAAGCAGCCGCATCTAAAACGTATACTCTGGACATTAGCTTAATTCGTCTACATTAACTCCGTTTGAAAAAGGAAAGTATCTTGCGTTTGGGCTTTTTTGTCTCCTTTGACCCATCGGGCGATGCAGTAGATGCTTCTGTGTTCCCGCCTTTTTGCCTGTTGCTCTGCTTCAACTCCCCGCCGACGCCCAATTGGTCTGTGTTGTCGTTCATCACCTGCTGGGCCATTGATATCGTATCTGAGCGTGCCAATTTGGGAGGCCCGATAGGTTCCCCCTGCGCTGGAGGTGCCTCGGTATCGGAAAACAGATCTATCACCTTACCGCGGCCAAACATTCTCTCGAATACGGCACGCGTGGTACCGAACTCTTTCTCCACGCTGACATCGATGGCGTCGAGAAGCTGCAATGCATATGTCTGACAGTTATTTGTAATGACGTTGTATGCCGGCTGAGCCTCCCTGATGCTCTCTATAACCATTTCGCCTGTGTTTCGGTTAGTATTCGTGGATAGATGTCACGAAGCCATCTGTTGGCGTTCAGGCGTACCTGTTCGACGGATTGCATCGTCGTTGAAGCGCGTGTCTCCTACCTTGAATGTTCTCCATTCATTGCGGTTGAACTTTTCATTGATATATATCACATAAAAATCTTCGTCCTGGATGCCGTTGGGACATATTAGTAACGTGTTACCTGCAACATGGTGCAGTGTATGGTGTCGAGAGTGATACTCACCATCCACAGCTGATGGGCATAGTCGCCCACGAGCACGGCCCAGTGCTGTGTGGGATCTGGGTACTCATTGACCTTCTGCGTTATAATCTTGCCCAGGCTCGTGTCTTCAGCGAACCATTTCCCAGCTGGGCCCGCGACAGGATGCCATCCAACTTCGACGGGGCGGGGCGGTCCGTCGAGAACTGGGGATGTGACGGGAACAACAATCGGCTGGTGGCCAAGACCGATGGCATGTTTCAGCGCGATTTCCCCCTTTCCAAACTGCTTTTGTCTTGACGCGTCGATTAGCCAAGCATCTCCTTCATTGCGCGCGGTGAAAGGCTCAGTTGTATCATCAAAGTCGAACGTCTTCATACGTACAATGACCTTCCCCACTTGTCGAGCTTGCCCTCCTTGTCGGAGGTCTGATCTTGCTCAGCCTTTCCCATGGTAGTCAAATGTTTCGCCGACGCGCAAGATGCCTCTTTTCGTTCCAGTTTCTTAAGTCACGCGCATCAACAGGAAGAGTGGTTCGTGTATCTGCAAGCGACAGTCATTCGAACATTGAAGGTTTTTGGCGCGCCGGCACGTGGCGCAGTAAGCCAGTGACGCGGTACGCGATCTTAGCCCGAAAAGGGGGGGGGGGGGGGGGGGGGGCGGGTTTTAGCAACCCGGGGTATAAAACATAATAAAAGTGAGGTACCCCACACAACCCCTCGTGCCGTTAATCCACGAAGGGGTTTAAAAAAAAAAATATTATAATGGGAG
>NW_025764751.1:0-21888 GCF_019669845.1 Emericellopsis atlantica | reverse complement strand
CGCCCCCCCCCCCCCCCCCCCCCCCCCCCCCCCCCCCCCCCCCCCCCCCCCCCCCCCCCCCCCCCCCCCCCCCCCCCCCCCCCCCCCGCCATTAGCTACCCGGGGTATCAAGCATTCTAACAGTGAGCTTCCCCACAGAAGCCATCGTGCCGTTCATCCACGTAGGTCTTTAAATAACATCTTATTAGAATGGCAGTATAAACTACAAAATTCTGAAAAATCCGCATGCATGGACGTCCATTTCTCTGTCATTGCTGGATGTTCTGGCCTGCTACGCTTGCTTGCTTTTCACCAGATGGTGCCACAATGCGGAATTTGGTGAAGATGTTGCTCTTTGCCAAATTTTCTTGACTATTCCTTTACATGCCATGGAATTTTGGTTGACTGCTTTCCTTTTCCTAACAAACGATCACCTGGAAACAATTCATTGAAAAGGCTGCAGGTCTTGCGCTCGCCACTGCTACGACAAAGGCGCCAGCAGCCAGTGAATTGACAAAGTATGTTTCGTCCACAGACAAGCGCTTATTAGAGGATCGAGCCTGTACATGCTCGTTGCAAACTGTCGTAGAGTCGATGCCACATACGCAGTGGTTGCTGACGCAGAGTCTCGGATGGCGAATCGGCCTGCCTGGATGCTGTGTGTGACGCCCCTACTGGTACTTGGCCAGCTCTTCCGCGTTCCAGCTGCGATATAATCACTATCTGCCAGTCACTCGGGTTTCTGGGATACTTACGGCAAGAATTTCCCACTGAGCTCCTTCGAAGGCTCAGCCACGAACGCGGCGATCACATTGCCTGGCTGCTCTGGCTTCATGAGTGCGCCTTGATCAAGGAATCCGACAAACATGTCGTGCTGAGATTGGCTCATGCTAGCCTTGCCTTCAGAGCGAATCGTTGCTTGCATGTCGGTGTCCATCAGACCTGGATCAATGGCAATGGTGGTGATATCTGGCTCCTCGACCGCAAGGTGAGCGGAGAGGACATTGACGGCTGACTTGGAAGAAGCGTAGGATCCCCACGCGGCGAAGGACATGTTCACAGCGCCCGTTGATACAGAAAGAATGGTCCCTTTGCTCTTTTTAATCTCTGCGAGGGCAGCTTGTGCCTTTAAGGCGTCAGCGGTTTCCATAATTTCACAAAAGCTCCAGGATGCCTCACAATTGCAAGCTGGCTGAACACGTTGACGTCGTAGATGTGCCGGAACTGTTCGAGCGGGACATCAGAAAGTCTCTGAGGAGAAAGTACGCTGTGGTTGATAATGAGGCCATCAATCTGGCCGAAGGCCTTGACCGCAGCGTCGACGATTCTGCCAGCAATCTATTGAGTTTCAGTCAGCATATCACCATCGTTTGGGACCGACAGGTGTGATACCGCTGTGTCTGTCATATCGCCTGCGACGTATTCCACCCGGTCAGGGTGCGCTCTCTTGAGAGCCTGCAATGGCTCTTCAGATCTTGCGACAACGACAACCTTGTGAGATTGGCTGAGCAGACGCTGGGTAATGGCTGCGCCGAGGCCCTTGCTGGCGCCGGTAACGATGAAGACTTTTGGAGACATTCTGAGGGTATTTGCTGCAAGGGAACTTTGAAGACAAGAAGACATGGACAAGATCTTTAGTTTGAGTTGTCCTGTCGCAAGTCATCATGGACAGATTGGTAGAACTGCACGACTGCGCTTCGCCGCTTACTGTCGGGGAGGAGATCGTGGGTCGATCCACAGCGTCAATTCACAGGGCAGCAAACTTCTCCTCAATCCTCAGTCCGTTTATCGGAGTCGGTGCCACATTGCTGCAGGAACATATGACCAACCACGCACAGTATCCTCGCGAACGGACATCACCGTTGTGTCCATGGTTCGTGTTGACTTGCAGCTCGCCTGGGATCTTTAACCCCACGTCCAGGTCTGCTGCAGGCTCCGGAGCCTTTGCCTCGAACACTCTGCGCCAGATCCATGCGTAAGCTCTGATAGATAAATGTCGTGCATGCTGCCGATGCTACCATCAGTCTCGTTTCCATGACTCCAATTGAGCTTCATGCCGTAATGTACGAAGCTCACAGCCGACACCCCAAGTGGTGGAGAAGGGTGCGACCGAGTCCGTGAGAGAGTTCGCAGTGAGCAACCCAGCGATTGTCGTTGGCAACGGTTCTGCTTCCAGCGAAGGGGGTTGTTTATTCCGGGGAGAAGACGGTGGTTTCCATACAGGACTCGCAGCAAAGAGCGAAGTCGCAAAGAAATGAAATAATGACCAGCGCAGTGTATCTGGCAAGTTTTCCCACAGGGACCGCAAACTTACGCGTGACGAACCTGACGATCCAGCATATCACGGCAGGTCATGTGTTCTGGGGCGGTTGATATTAGTATCGTGAATTGATAGTGACTCGATTATTAGCGGAAGGCACAAGAACCGTAAAAGGCGTGCATGCTCATTGACAATACTTGTACGCGCGTGTTCTCAAAGTAGGACATTCTGTGAGACACAGTCTTCGCATTCCCTTGTTACCTTACTTCTTCGAGACAGCCTTGGCGAGATCCGCAAGGGCCTCGCGGCGCTTGAACTTGGCATCCTCAATGACACCTAGGATTATGTTGTGAGTAACGAATCGTGTAAGGGACATGGGAACTTGCCAGCATCGGCGTCACTTGAGAAGTTGCCGCTCCAGGTAACAAAGGTGTGGCCTGCGTGGCTGCCGGAAGTGATGGGATAGGCTCTGACTGTGCTGACGACCGACGAGTAGCTAATGGCGGGCTGGGACGAAATGACACTGTAAGTGATGTAGTGGTCGATTGTCTGGGAAAAAGTCAGGGCCAGATTGGCGGGTTCGCAGAGTGAATAGTCATACAGAGTGCTCCTCCTGCTTCACCTCGAGGACGGTTCCGTCTTTGAAGCTCCATTTGACAATGTCAGTGTCTGGCGATGCGCCCTTGACCCACTCGCTCTTGTCCAAAGCACTGTAAAATTTGGCAAAGTCCTGGAGCTTGAGCAGGTGCCAGACGTTGCTGAAAGGCGCCTCAATGACTGCCGACTCAATGACCGAGGTCGATGTTGGGATGCGTCCGGACATGATTGCTTCCGAAGAATTGTGGTATGATGCTGTGGTTGCTGGATTGCTTGGTTGTTGTGAAGGTCAATTTCATCAGCAGCGGGATGAGGAATGTGAGGAAGATCCAATTCCGTGCAGGGTAAGGTGGGGTAAACGAATTTGAGGGTAGGTGTCGTCATAGTGCCCTAGACGCGAGTGATTGCCCGCCTTAGCACCTGCCGCGTTGCAGACTTCAGGAGTGGATCCAATGCTGCTGCAGCTTTTCCCTCCTCTCCAACATCCGTCCGAGTCTGCGCTGCAGTGGATAGAGGAGATGTAAATGCTTCACCTGCATTCGTCATAAACTACACACATGTGCGATGCAAGGCACCCAATCCGGGGAGGCTGAAAGCCCTTTTGTGTCAACTGACAAGATGTCTCTCAACATTTCACCACCACAAACTCTTCTGTCAAGAGCAAGCAAGCAATAGCGGAGTCGATGTTTCTCGACTTTTCGTATCGCTCGCAACGCTCGCTTGGCCACGCCTCTGGTGCGAAGTATATGGGACAAAGTCCAGCCCTCACGTCGATGAATACATGTATTCTTGATTTTCGGCAGCCTCTGCCGGCCACGGTACATAGACCGTAAGGCTAGCCAATGCTGAGCCCCATGCCTCCGTCATACTCTTTCGTCACGCATCCGCGGGTTCCGCGTGCTTGGACATGCATATAGAGGATCACGGGAGCGGTTCATGTGCTGCAGTCTGAGACGTCCAGATCATCCTTGCTCGACGTGATTGTCCTCCATGACGGGGTCAGATTCTTATACATCCCGAAATGATGCAAACTACCCTTCTCTCTTTGCTCTTCAGCTCCCTGCTCATCCAGGTTGGTCTGGGGCTGCTGGTCGAACGTGCGCTCCCAAACTCCCCAAGCGGCGGATATGCACCAGAGGTGGTTGACTGTCCCAAGACGAAACCAACAGTACGTCTTGCCAACAATCTCTCTGATGACGAGTCACAATGGCTATCCCGTCGCCGGAATATCACCGTAGCACCTATGCGTCGGTTTCTTGAAAAGGCCAACATCACCGATTTCAATGTTGGATCGTTCTTTCGTCAGGCTGGGGATAACTTCACCGCCATCCCAAACATTGGCATTGCAGCCTCCGGCGGGGGTTATCGCGCTCTCATGAATGGCGCTGGCTTTATCTCTGCTGCTGACTCACGCAACAACGACAATTCAAGTGTCAGTGGCCTACTACAGTCCACCACTTACCTCGCGGGTCTGTCCGGAGGTGGCTGGCTGGTCGGATCTATGTTCGCCAACAACTTTTCCACCATTCCTTCCCTTCAGCGAGGGCGAAAAGGTACAGGCCTTTGGCAATTTGATCAATCCATCTTCAAGGGACCGAAGGAAGGTGGCATCGGAATCCTGAACACGGTCAACTACTGGAAAGATATACTAGAAGCGGTTGACAGCAAAGCCGCCGGCTGGGATACCTCGATCACGGACTATTGGGGTCGTGCCCTATCCTATCAGCTTGTCGGAACGCCCGACGGAGGGGAAGCATACACATTTTCCTCCATTGCGAACACCTCCAACTTCGAGAATGGCTCAACGCCTTGCCCCATACTCGTCGCAGATGGCCGGAGGACTGGCGAGCTTGTCGCAGCCCCGAATGCGACTATATACGAGTTCAACCCCTTTGAACTGGGATCATGGGATGACACCACGTACGGATTTGCGCCCCTTGAATGGCTCGCCTCCAACTTCACCAATGGCACCATATCGTCCAAAGGAGACTGCGTCCGGGGGTTTGATCAGCTAGGTTTCGTGATGGGCACATCGTCTTCTCTTTTCAACGCGGTTATGCTCGCCAATTTTAGCGGCGCGGGGAATGAAAGCAGCATCGCATCATTTGTGGCCAACGCGATCGAAGAGCTTCTTCAAAACTTCAACGAGCAGGAGAATGACGTTGCAAATTACGCGCCTAACCCCTTCTTCGGGTGGAACCCGACTTCCAATAACTCGAATGCCAAAGAGGACCAGCTGTCTCTTGTCGACGGCGGCGAGGATGGTCAGAACATACCGCTGCATCCTTTGATCCAACCAGCGCGGTCCGTTGATATCATATTCGCTATTGACTCCTCTGCTGATACGAAGACGAACTGGCCCAATGGGACCTCCCTGCGAGCGTCGTACAACCGGTCCATGTCGGACATTGGAAACAACACCTTGTTCCCCCCCGTGCCCTCCGCAGAGACCTTCATCAACCTGGGCCTCAACCAGCGCCCTACACTCTTTGGCTGCAATGCCACCAATTTCACCCTCACTGATAATCAAACTGTCCCGCCCCTCATCTTCTATATCCCGAATGCTCCGTATACGACGCATAGCAACGTGTCAACTTTTGATCTGGTCTATTCAGATAATGAGCGCGACGCGATCATTCTCAATGGCTTCAACGGTGCAACCCAGGGGAACGGGACCGTTGACGCCGAGTGGCCCACGTGTGTCGCTTGTGCTATCATGAGCCGTAGCTGGTGGAAAGCAGGGGAAAATCCGCCTCGCGGCTGCAGCCAGTGCTTTGACCGGTACTGTTGGAACGGAACGACGGACGAATCGCCTGTCGGCCAGTACGAGCCTGCCTACATTATCAAGAAGAACTCTTAAGCCGTTCCGGGGAGGCAAGTTGCGCTTTTTGTTCATTCAGTCGCTCACAGTCACTCAAAGTGCGGTCGTACCCAAAACTACTCCTGGAATCAAGGGCTCCCAGCCAAGTGTCAAACCATTGTCGATGGAGCCACCAGGACTTGAATTACAGAGGAGATGTTGCGTCTTGTCGAATTCTAATGTTCTTCTAACCTGCAGCAACATTTGCCTGAGTGTCGCGGACATTCGTTCGCGACTGAGTCATCATTCATTCACAATGCAGACGGCCCTGACGAAGCACTCATCCAGTTTACGTGCCGACGACCCCCTCAGAGGCATCACACTGTCAGTTGGAACATGTTCACATCGAACATTGCAACCCACCCAGTGCAGAAGACCCAGATATGAGGCCAACCCGAGACGTCCATGGTGTGTCTTTTGCAATTATTGGTCGATGGGAGGAGGGAGCTGTGTCCTGCAACGATGCCCCTTTCGCACATCACACCCTCCTCAGCTAGGTCAGTGACCCCCGCAGTCAATGAGACCGGACGGGAACAAGTGGTGATCACAAACACAGCTGCGACACAACGGAGACATCTCTCACACTTCGTGTATCGACGACGTCCAGAGCTTCGCTGCATTCGATAGTGTTCAGTACTTTAGTACCTAATAATGCACCGATATGCGAGCAGCACTGTTCTTCAAGGCCGTAATCGTCGACTTGTTGTGACAATTCACCATGCCTCTCCGCGTCCGGAGTTCACTCTAAAGTTGAAGTCGTTTACGTGACTGAGGACATCAAATAACTGTGCACCATCTTCGACTTGGATGCTCATTTGCTAGTACCTCCGTCTCCCATTGCTATCCAGATGAGCCATCGGTACCAGGCTCACCTCGTCATTCTCGCTGTACTTGACGGTAAATGTCTGGTGGTAAACAATGCCCCTTTTGGAATCCACCCACGTTTCCCCAGCGGAGCTCGCCGAGGATGGCATGCTCCCGCCTCTCTCTTGATCTGCGATGACGATGGCAAGGCCCCTGCTTCTCCGACCACTGGATCGCTTTGCGCTTCCACCGCTTTGGTCCTCGTAATACGCCGTGGCGCGCCTTGTGCCAGACAGCACAGGAAAGAGTTTGACGAGCAGCAGGCGCACACTCGGTAGACAAGCACATGCAATGCCAACACAGACTTCAATAGTCGACCAAAAGGAGATACCGTGGATCTCCCAAGTGGCGTTGATTGTGGCAGCGAAATGCACGAGGCTCTTTAATCGCATGATGCTCACGACAGTGACACTGTACAGGCGTGTCAGCAAAAGGCTATTGCTTGACAGGAGCTAAGGCACTCACAAAGTTCCGACACAAAACATGATTGCCACGCCAACCTTCTTTTTCCAGTGCAGCTGCAAGGACCGCAACTCCCACAGTGGGATGGCAAGCATCCATAGATCAAGCGTAATGTTGATCGCTGCGTGGGACCATGCAAGCCTGTTGCCATTTATGCACTTGCCTTCATGCAAGCCGTCCCATTGCAGCCAAAAGTAGCGTATAGGTCGGCATTGAAAGATACCGACGATGATGTAGACCAGGGTCCAAACGGCTGTGAACCAGAATGTCCCCCACAAGAGACGCTGCGTTGGTTTTCGAGGGAAAATGCGTACGTAGAAGGCGATGAAGCTCAGCTTGATGAGGCCAGCCTCTAGAAAGTAAAGGCTCACCGAACTATAGAAGTACTTGAGCATGGTGTTGATGTTCTCATGGGAGACTGTCCAGATGTCTCTCCCGAGACCGTGCTTCGTTGTACCAGCAAGCGTGATATAAGCAGAGGGGATAGTGACGAGGAAGCTAGCTAGTATCAGGTAGTCGTCGAGGCCGAATCCAATTCGTAGAAAGATCTTGTAGAAAAACCGAATGGAGAAAAACACGGCGGACATTGTGACCATGGCAATGGTCAAAACCACGTGCTGGTGGGAGTTGTCCCGGACCGGAGCGAAGCAATTGGTGGCCGTGATATTCTGTGTGTCTGTATTGTCAGTGATGTTCTAACAGAGGAGATAACAGAGCCATACTCAGGGTTTCCGGGATAGTGCATGATTTCGCGACGCAAGACATGGCCAGCCCTTGGAAATCCTGGTCCGTGCAAATACACAACCAGTCCGTTGGCCCGCATATGCCCGAGAAGAATGCATCAACGATACAACCTTGCTGTTGAAGCAGGTTAGTGAAGGCCCGTGTCGTTGAAGGATTCTCACTTACAGCACATTTGGGATATTCGTCCAAGACCGCGGCCACATCCGGTGTCCCTTGACAAAGAGCCGTGGGTAATGTCGCCACGAAGAGTAGAAGCATCCAAAATAGAAGCATTGTGAAGCTAATTTAACTTCAAACCGGGGAGTTTTGGAGAGGAAGATCAATCTGCATTACCGCGTGGCGGGAACGTGCCTGATATGTACACCAGCCATGGAATATCCCCGAGGGTCGAGCCACGTTCCGCCCCTCCTTGAAGCGGCTGCCGGCTGGGGAATCAAGCATACATCCTCAGCCCATACGGTGAAAACCTTTCGTGCGGGTGTTTTTCTGCTCCTTGGTACCTTCCTCGCCACTGCCAATTGATAGTATCGGCAGTTGCACGCCAAGATTTAGACGAATCTTGTCATTCGTCTGGCGTCGTCCTTGAGATAGGCATCTACACGGAAAGCTAGGGGCAACCAAACAATTGCCGACTGTAACAATGTCTGCATCTGCTGCATAGCCCACCTCACTAGAGAACACACACTGCATCATTTCATGCAAGCTCACCCCTCGAAAAAACGGACAGGCGCCACAGGCGCGGCTGCTCTACCAAGTTCCGCCTCTCGAGAGGGGCGCACCACGCTCAGGTTCCTCTATGATGGGAGCTGGCTCCAGTATCATAGCTAATAGCAATACTGAAATGGGCATAGGGCCTTGGTCAGCAAGCTTCGAGCTGGATTGAGACGTTTCCGAGCATCATCCAGCTGGCGCATGTACGTCTAACTCTTACGGCGTCTATGAGCAGACAAGCAGCTTCATGGTGACTGGGACGAACCGAGTACACGGATTTAGTTAAGCGAGCACTGAGGACATGGAGGCGGCGATAATGCTGGAGGGTCAGAGGAACCACATGTGGCAGGAGCCTTTTCGTCGGAGCCCGGCCTTGGCTGTATGATGGTATACAAGTACTCTTCTTACATGTACATGACACTGCATTCAGCCCGAGCCGACGTGCAGAGAGGGTCACTGCAAGCAGGGGCAAGAAAGATCAGTTGACAGCGAAGACTCTACTACACGTGGCTCAATATGGAAGTTCAGAAGATGGAGCCGCCCAGTTTGGGTTTCTTCCGATCAACCGACAGGGGTTGACAGTCAAGAGGTAACAGACGTTGGAACTATCGTTTCATGCCCAATAATGTGCCGCCTCGGCTGCAGCACGTCCGTGAAGCGGGGTTGACATGGCAACTTCAATACGAAGGTGTCGGAGAGTGTGTGAGAAAGCCCCTGCCATTGTGCGTGACATATGTGTCCGATGCATCAGCTACGGGCCGACGACAATGGTTGTCGACTGGAGCGTGGGCTTGTAAGTGCAGGGCTTGATTCAGCTCCCAGGATCTCAACACCACTAGCATCCTGTTTTTCGGGAGCCCAGAGATACTACTACCGAGCATTTGAGTCTGGAGTTCGAAAACCTTGGAACGTACAGACATGAGATCATCGAACTACAGGTGTAAAGATGCACGGAATCTGTCCTCAGTCGGACCTCGAGGCGGATGACCTTGTAGTTACTTAGAAATGTCTGCCAGTATATGAGACTCTTGGAAAAGGATCGGTGTCTAATTGCTGAGTGACAAGGAAGCCTCATGCCAGTTTGATGCCAGTTCATCCCTTCGGCCGTGTTGAACACCCTTAGATCAGATGTATTATAGAGTATTGCATCCGAGGCTCCACGGCTGGATCCGTTCAAGAGGCAAGCCTCAATCCGGCAGTCCATCTGAAGAACGCGGGGTTTCCAAAGCAGGGGTTATCGTAAGGTCTGAGGCTCATGCATGACCTGCACATGTCGGCCCGCTGAAGTGTGAGCGATTGATAGCAGCTGGATTCGGCAGTATCTCCGCCACCCTGCAGCAGCATCAAGCGGGTTAAGATTCAAAGTGCCCCCTTTTAGGGAGGTCAAAGTGCTGGTCTAGACAGTCCTCTGAGTTCTGGGACTTTTTCTATCTTGGAAAGCCTTGGGTTTGCTCTTTCTGAAAGTCATCGGTGTTAAAGATTCTTCTATCCATCACGGAGTCCGCTCCAAACTCCATTGCTACGGGTCTCACGATATCATTGAGATGGTTTAAGCGAGTCCACGCTCTGAATGTCAGTTCCAGCATGGATGGTTGCAGGCTGACAATTACCTCGAACCGAATGTGAATTGAACGTAAGAACTCTGTGTCTAAAAAGTCTCACAATAATATTTGACCTCTACTGTCTTGGAGATTATTTCCATTGGTGACATAGAATCTGAGCATGACAAATATCAATGGCATGATCACCGCTCGCGCTCGAATGCAGGACGCGATGACTCAATACACTGTCCTCCTGGCCTCTTCCACGACGCAAATGGTATTACAGTGTTACTGTGTATGGTTGGCAGCATCTGTCAAGGGGCACTTCAACCCCACCTGATGAGATAGGTTAGCATCGGGGCTTGTAATACCCTGGTCATGAACGTACAGTGCAAGACTCTCGAATGCCGTATCTGGCCTCCATCACTGGCGCTCGCCTTGCGGGGATGTCCGGGAAGCATGGCTCGCAGTTCCCGAGGTCTGGTGGGCAAGCTTGGCAGCCTCAAGTGCCCTCGCAGCCTCCTCAAGATCGATAGCATCTTGCCCCGGGTTGACGTACTCATAGCGGCACCATTTCAGTATCTCATATACCGCAAAGGCGAGGGTTGACCCGAGCAGTGGTCCCAGCCAGAAGATCCAGTGGTAGCCTGGGAAGCTGGTGATGACAGCTGGGCCAAAGGAGCGCGCTGGGTTGATTGAGGTTCCCGTGTAGCGAGTCCCTACAATGTGCGCGATGAACGCGGCCAAGCCTATCGCCACCGGCGCAAGATAGGTACCATGATGCTTCTCGACGGCAAGGAAGAGCACGGCCAGCACAAGCGGTGTAGTAATGAACATCTCGAGAAAGAGACCTTGAGCGATGCTTGTTCCGTTGTTCAACTTGTTGCCCACAGTAAACGGGCCCGGAAGGATCCCTGAGACCACGGCGGATGCTGCGATTGCTGCCACGAGCTGCGTGGCAATGATGGCCAAACCGGCCACCGGCTTCACTACTTTAGCAAGCATCAGTGCCCAAGTAACCTTTATTGTTCAGTTAGAGATTGTTTCGCGGATTTGAGACGGATACTCACAGCGGGATTGAACATTCCTCCCGTGACCCGGAAGAACACCCATACGGTGAGGGCTAGGGATGCGCCGAAGGAGGCGGCAATATACATGAGACTGAATGGGAGCAGTGGTGCCTCTGAATCCAGAGGATCATTCGTGTCCAACGCCGTCTGTGCTCCACAGAAGGAGAGGAAAAGGAACAAAAACGTCCCGCAGAACTCGCCAAAGATGGTGACGATGATATGGCGAGTCCATGATGGCATCGAGCCGAACGGGGCCTCGGGGGGGAGATTGAAGCTCCTCATAGTGAGTGTCAAATGTTAGATCAAAGCGAATAGGTGCTGGTGATTTTCCCAACTACTAGTACATGAACGGCTGCGTGCTGTTGGATTTATAGATCTCAAGCTCACACCCAGCCGTCACCCCCTCCGTGTGACAACCACCTGACAGCATGCTTCTTTTCTACCGTTTGCAGAAGTCTATGATGTGTTGGCGCAACACTCACTAGTGAAAGAAGATTGGCATGGGAGCATCCACTTTGCATCCTCCCTGACCAACTTCGCTTCGGGGCAGGTAGCTGAAGGGGTCTGGAACGGAACGCAAAGTATAATCCCCGGCATAGAAACGTACTACTTTACATGTGCATTCAGAAAGCCCCGATGCTGAATTCATGTTGGTCAGGCCATAACGTCTGGGGATTTGCCCATATCCTCGTCGGCGTCCAGTGTCATTGTCAGGTCCCGTCCAGTGGCTTGAAAGCCTTCCCTGTGGTACAGTCACCTAGTGCCACCCTGCACAGTCTGGTCCTTGAAGGTCGATTCGATTCTCGAGAAATCGAGACCACTCGAGAATCTGGCACGTCTGCAGTGCTGTGCCCGTGAACCAGTCAGAGATTCAGTGCTATGATCCTTATTCATGGCAAGCTCAACCCGTCTGGCCATTCTATAGGAGATATCTACCCGCCTCCAGCTTGCCGTTCGAAAATAAGGTTGGTCCGGTGCTAAAGGGTGCATTGACAGGTGCCTCGCCTTTTTCTATTTCTGTACCGAGTTCCGAATGGCAATTGAGCACCCTCAGCCCACAATGTCACATGTAATGAGGTAAGAACCTCCCCCTATCCCTATCGACCACGTATACAAGCTGCGTGTCGTTGCTGTCACTTGGAAATGGCGGCGTAAAGCGGAGATTATAGAGTGTAACATTGCCCAGATCCAGTTCCATGCTCAAGATGCACTTGCCCAAGATCAGTTGTATCCCCTGGCTGGGGCCTCGTCTCTTGAATATAGGGGATTGAGTTTGTGCCCGCGAAAACTCAAAGTTGCAACGACACCCTCATGAACCTTAATCAGCTGAATTATACACATCCCACGCCCACTGTATTCAACCTGTCGTACATTTAAGAACTTGATCAACCCAGTGTATCCTGTCTCTATGATGCTGCTTTTTCGCTTGCGTGTATCGGGGTTGACCTTGTCGACAAGTTGAACAGCTGGACCCCTAGAAGTTACTTATACGCATGCTGAGACGAGCCAATTCAATGCCAAACGCTAAGTATACCCCGCCTGCGCCACCCTAGGCTTGCTGAGCTGCGGACCCTGAATGTGACCAATGCTCCGCGTTAAACTTTGAAAGCTGTTTGTGAAGCTTTGCCTGAGGAATGTCGACCCGTAATTCGGCTGATCCGCCAATGCCGTCCCCAGCATCATTGCGGGTGGGCCGAGATGTCCAGCTGTATAGACGGTATGAGTATGAACCCCGCCCAGTCCGACATCTGTCTTGCTTCATGCTTCCAGGGCATTTGGCGCTTTGGTGAACGTTTGCGCGTGCATCTGTTGCCTTCTCGTCCTCGCCTGGAAGATCAGGTAGCTGTTGCCGCTTAACGCATAGCTTATTCCTCGCGAGAAATCGGCGCAATGCGCCAGTCCATCAGTCACCGACTTCTGGGTATGAACGATCATAGAGTAGCGCGTGTCCGGACGCCGGAGGGTGTCGACACTCGACACATGGCAATCACTCCCCTCCCTCCACATTTACCCTCGCTTGGCAGTTATTGTCAGCCGCCATCTTGGCAGGGACTTGTTAGCGAGCTCTTGGCGTCGTGGCGCCTGTGCTGTGCCCGTGCCACCCCCCATCCCCGGGGAGTCACTGACAACTGTAGTCTCGCAGCCTGCAGGGTCTGGAATCTGGATTCAGGGTCTTTCCTGGACTTGACACCCTTTTTGCAATATAAAACGAGACAAACAAACACTGTCCTGGCCGATCTTGACAATGGCGATTATGCGCAGCTGCAAGGTGGAGGATGAGCTTCCAGTATGTACATAAGGTGTACGCAGCACACTGTGGCCAGGGCCCCTTGATCCCTCATCGCAGTACTGCAGCTTTCTTTCATCAGCCTGGGTCTTCAAAATCGGGCAACGTAGCAGCGATCGAGCAAAGCTACTGCGTCAACATTACTCGGGGAAATGTCACATGTGAAGGATTCTTTCTCGCACCCACGTCGTCTCCCCGCATGCCACATTTGCAAAGTCAATTCCCGGCAAAGCAACGCCGTCCTGCGAAACAATATCACTGGTGTCGCAGATCTTCCTCTCATCGAATCTGGACCCTGAGGACGAGTGTACGTGTACTTTCATGAGGTTCGCTCGAGTGTGAGACCGGTCCATCCAGGGCTTGGACTTGGCGCACGGTCGGTCCATGCCAATGATTGGCACTATGAAAGCTGCAATGGTAGTGTTCAACCAGGGAAGCTATGTGGAGGAGTATGCACATGATATTTCGATCGGTCGTGGCGAGACGAGTCCTTACAGCGTCCTCCATTTCGAATTGGTCGAGCTTTCGAAGCTGAGGCACTAGCAACATGAAGACAGCGCAAGACCCGAAGGACCACGACTATGGACTTCCTGAGGGGTTCATATAGCGTGGCTGTGTTTGCGTTCGAAGGAAATTCCGAGTGGAGGGAAGAGCAGCCGTGGCTGGTGCTGGGACAGGTCGTCAATGCATCCAACTTGCGGCGAGAATGTGGTGTTCTTGAGGCATGACTTCGAAGCCGAACGGCGAATCAGGAGAAATTGATTTGACAGCCAGCGCCGAAACGAAATCAAAATGAAGCTGAAACAGCGAGAAAGAATGTGTGCTTCGTGGTGAGACAGGCGATCTCCCACGCGTGCTCGTTTTGGGGCGTTGCCTCCAATTCTTCCACGTTGTTCTGGGGAGCGATGATCTTGTGTGGTGGTTCTTTATACACGCGGCTGGCTCGTTCAAAATGTCCTCGACACACTCGCGCACGCGGCTGCGATGCAATTCCGGACAGCGGGAAGATCTCAGAATGAACAATATGCGGCAGCTGTGCTCAGGTGTCGCCCATGGGTTGTCGTGCTGCCTTTGGTCGAGTTGGCCTATTCAGGCTTTCCATTGACGCGTCGTAGCTCGGTACGGTCATCGCGACCAAGCGCAGGGTCGCGAGATGAGTGGTGAATGAAGATTTGGAACGTGGTTTGCGAGCTGTGACGTTGCCACGAATTGCTAATCACGCAGTGAGTGTATGTCATGTCTCGCGTGACACGACATTGATGTGTGCCTGGCTGGGACTGCGCCCTTATAGCAGTTAGGGTAATGTTTGTGCCGTGATTTGGGCACAATGTGCCGTTGCGTGTTCAAGTTTTGTCTGTGGTAAAAGGAAGCTGTTGAGGTCGCGTGTCTAAATTTGTCGTTCATCTCGAGAGATTTCCGGGCAGTAGGTTGTGAAAACCCAAACCACCTAGAACACAAACACTAGCGGTCTATGATTTCTGTGAAACTAAAACTATTTTATAAGCAGCAATTTCTCGTATCAGATCCTCTGGGACTTAATCAACCCAAGGGGTCATTTCAAAGAATGACAGCGCGATGTGCTTCGCAGGGCGCAGTGATATAGGGTAGGTGTCTACAGACAGCCTGGCAAAACATCGGAGCAACCTGCTGCGGTTTCCAGGAGTTGCACATTCGCAAGACCAACATTGTCAATCAGGCCTGATTTGATTGCGAACGAAGCTTCTTTGACGACCCCTGTTTTGACGATTATGACCACAAAATTGTGACCTGCAGAATTGAACGCATCTCCGATTGCTCGGTCCGGCCGACTCGATCATATACCCCCCTCCCCAGCAGCTATCGCCCTCAGCCATCGAGCTGCACCTCCCGTCTCGCGACCACCAATTCCAGCTTTGACCTGGGGTGTCGCCCGCGATCACACGAGAAACGCGCCATACCTCGCGCGTCTACGATCGCTCCTTTCCAATAATCAAACTCTCTTTTCCTCTGCGCAAGTCATCGACGGGGTATGACGCCGCGTGATTGTCCGTTTGTTTGAAAGGCATCGCAATGGTCCCGATCACTGGCAACGGTGTGGGCGCCCAATTGGACGGAATGGGGTCACAGATGGCCGGCCACGGGCATAACCAGCCCCCGGCCACAGAGTACACCCTGCAAGGCGTCATGCGGTTCTTGCAGACAGAGTGGCACCGTCACGAACGCGATCGCAATGCCTGGGAGATTGAGAGGCAGGAGATGAGAGGACGTATCGCACATCTCGAGGGTCAGGCGCGCCGCGCAGACGCCACCCAGAAGGCTCTGCGCAAATACGTGCACATACTCGAACGCAAGGTGAAGGACCAGGCGGCGCAGATCAAGGGCGAGGATGCTGCCCATGCCGATGCTGCGGCAAAGAACGATCGCGCTGCCCAGATTGAGGCCAAGCTCAAATGTACGTGTTGATCCCTCGAAATCCAAATGTGTGCCCTGTTGACAAAAGCGCAGCCACCGCCGAAACCCATGTCATCCCCGGTGTGGAGGATATCGAACTGGACCGACCCGACGACGAGGGCCAACGCCAGGACCTCAAGAATTTCCTCGACCAATGCCAAAACGAATTCATGTACCTTATGATCACGCCCGCGAACCCACAACCTCCTCGCGAGTCACCTCAGCTTCCGATTATCGAGGATCTGCGCGAGGTAGATTTCGGGTCTGTCCCTGGTGGCCAAGCCATGGAACGGCAGTATCCTGCGCACCAACGGTCCCAGAACTACATGAACGATGTAGAGCGACAGCAAACCCAACAGCAACTGCAACAATTGCAGCAGCAGCAAGCTGTGAACCACGGCGTAAACGCTGGCTCCAAGCAAAACCCGAATGCCTTTGCTTCAAGAAACGATGCCCAAGCGCAGCCCATGACGCGCTCCGGTAACGACAACCAGCCCGCCCCAGTCTACAACGTCGAGTCGAGCACCCCAAACGATTGGAACGGTCCGGTTTCGGTCACCACCCGCGTGGTGGATGAACATGCAGACACTGGCTCAGCTACGGACGTCCCCGAGGACAAAGACAAGCGCAGCATGAAACATTCAGCTGACATTGAGGGCTGGGAATTTCCAGAGGGCACGTTCCCCGAACCTGGCAGCGCCCAAATACCGTCCAATCGACCTGACACTGATGTCTTCCCGAACGCTGAGAATCCGCCCAAGTCTCCCAACAAAGCTCCTGGCCAACACAGGCGCAAGAGCTCCATGTCGCGGCGGCTGAGTGCCGAGCATGAGTCAAACATCGCCCAAAAGGCTGAGATTGGCAACTTCAAGCTGCGGTACGGTCTTCGTGGTCACCTGAACGCCGTCCGAACTGTCATATTTTCTGGTGGCGGCAGCCCTGGCGAGCCAGAGATTTGCACGGCGGGCGATGACAGCATGATCAAGCGCTTCCACATCCCGCGACTTGACGGACATGGTTCTTGGAACTCGGCGTCTGATCTCGACGTGACGGCCAACTTTACCCACCGTGGCCATTCAGGTGCCGTTCTTTGTCTGGCGTCGTGGTCTCCCGCTCCCAACTTCACGGCGGGCGGTCGCGCGCAAGGTGATGGCTGGATCTTCTCCGGTGGACAAGATGCGACGATCCGCGTCTGGGAGCGAGGACGGGTGGATCCCAAGGCGACGCTGGAGGGCCACACGGATGCGGTCTGGGCTCTGTGCGTCTTGCCAGCCACGCTTGGTTCCGTGTTTGGCGCCTCGAGTCCTCACGGGTCGGCCGACCGCATGCTGCTGGTATCCGGTGCGGCTGACGGCTCCGTGCGGCTATGGTCCGTGACGGGCCCTCCCCAACTTGGCTCCCCGCAGCCTGGCGCGAATCGGGGTGTCAGTGGTCGTGGCGGGCGCGTGCGTGGAAACTCGATGAGCTCAGGAAGCGGCTTCTCCAGCACACCGCAGCCCACCATGGCATCCAACTCGCCCTTTAACCACACACTGATTCACAACATTGTCCGTCCCGACGGATCCACGGCCAGTCCCACGGCAATCTCACCGCTAGGAAACTCTGCCGAGTCATTCATCGTGTCCTACTCGGATGCTGCCGTCATCGTCTACGACACAAGGACAGGTGAACAATTGGGATATATGGACAGCATGGAGACGTATGACGGGTCCAAGCGTACTGGCGTCAACACCATTGTCGCTACGACTGTGGGATTGGACCAGGCGCACAGCGGCATGTCTGATGATGACAACAACGCGGGTGGTCCCACCGGAGGGGGCCGCTCTGGCGTCGAGGGCACGATCATTACCGGCCATGAAGACCGTTTCGTCCGGTTCTTCGATGCTAACAGTGGTATGTACCCTGTGTGATTCAGGAATGTCCTCAACTCAGCTAACCTTTGCTCGCAGGCCAATGCACCTACAACATGCTAGCTCACCCCGATGCCATATCGTCCCTTTCGCTGTCACCAGACGGCCTTGAGCTTGTCTCTGGCGGTCACGACGCGTCGCTCCGCTTCTGGAACCTCGAGAAGCGCACTTGTATACAGGAAATGACAGCGCACCGGCTGATGCGAGGTGAAGGTGTCTGCTCCGTGGTCTGGAGCCAGGATGGAAAGTGGGTTGTGAGCGGAGGAGGTGACGGAGTGATCAAGGTGTTTGCGAGGTGATGCTGGCTGCGTACTGACCTACTTTTCACTGTCCGAGGTGGCATGAGCGAGCTTGGTTGTCATGCACTGTAGAAATTCTTGAGGCTACATCCGGGGCGTGGCCTGTTTCATAGTACTTACAAAGGTGCGAACGGTTTGAGAGGCGTGCATATCTGCTAGCGGCGCCTGAGCATTTACATGTACAGATACATTGGTTAATGTCATTCACGGGAGGGCGGCAATAGCTGGTGGTTCTGCCTTCTGGTCTCGTTTACGCAATGGATGTTGTCTCGATTTGGTGAACTGATTCACGCAGGGAGAGCTCGATCGAGTGACGATGTGGCTAAAGGTAGAGAGCCTGAGTTGGCTATATAGCACGTAAGAACAGCCTCCATTCCACAGCGCCTCACTACAACGGTTGTTCACAACCGCTCATCTTCCGTAGTATAGTGGTCAGTATGCAAGCTTGTCACGCTTGAGACCCGGGTTCAATTCCCGGCGGGAGAGATCCGCCAGCCGCACAGCGGTTAAATTTCTTTTGAAGTTTTGTGCTTCTTCTACCCTATCTACATTAAATACCATTCTCTCCAATGGCTCCTTTTGATGATATTCAATTTACGACGGGACATTACTATTTTGCAGCAGTACAAATGCGTTATTCATCAGCCATCTATTACCACCAAATTGATTGAACCAGCTCTTGCCCATGCCATGTCTTCCCAAAATATATGCATCCTCTCTGAACACCGCGCTCTCATGCTGTAAAACAATGTGGTCAAGCTGATGATATGACCGTCCAAGGACCCTTTGTCATTCATTCCGTCCCTGCTCCAACGATCTCAAAGCCCCAGCCACGACCTCTTATTAGTCCCTGCGCCTTTCTTCTCAGGCTCAAGGCTGAAACCTTTAACAAGCAGGTCCGCCAGCTCGCCGTCCTCCGCGTCGCCTTCCCTCGGCGCATGCCATCTCGGATTCGCAAAGTCTACGTTTGGTCGATTCGCTCTCGTCTGGGTGTATTGCTGCTCGGCAGGGCTGGCCATTGGACTTGCCCTTGATGTCGCATCAACACCCTTGTTCTGCGTCCACTCATTACCACCGCTGGAGCCCCAAATGACAGGCTGACGAGCAGGAAGGCGGGCCTTTTTGGCGGGGCATGTTGGCGCCTCTGGCACTTTGAAGTAGAACGGGCGACTCCCTTCTTCCGTTGGAGCTGCGCCGAAAGCAGAGTGATTGCCGCGAGGTGACTCTCTCAGAGCTCTTGGTAAAGCCTGTGCGCTTGTTGGTGTCCATTCCATGGCATCTTCGTCTTGAAATCCATCCACTAACCCCCGCCGTGATGGGCTCGCTGCGAAGGGAGAAGATTCGCGAATGGCAGACATGTCCACATCCGGAGGCAAAGCGCTTCTGGGTGTCTCCTCGAGAGCTGCGCCCAGTGTCTCGGCGAAGGATTGGCTGGCCTCGCGTTCCTCATGTTGGACCGACGTTGGCTGACTAGTCGGTGCCACGGGCGGCTTATGTTGTCCAAAGATTGGTGTCATGTCTGTTCTGATGCACCTCAAAGCCAGAATGCTGACAAATATCGTCAAGCTGGCCATGGCAAGATGTACGCAGAGTTGGGCACTGCGGCTTTGCGAGCTGACGTCCAAGAGCGGCAGCACGAACCGCATGCCGCACATGAGAGCTTGGAAGAAGTACCAGTGGCCTAGTCCCGACAGTTGTCTTGTGAAGCCGCGACTGACCTGAACAAACTTGGGATTCCACCATGCGGACGCAAGGCTGATGGCTAAGCTGGCTTGAAGAAGCACGCCGTCGGCGAGGGGGTCTCGCACAAAATGCTGAACAATGGCACTGGCACCATGTTTTAGCCAACCATCCCCGTCTGGATTCGACATTCCATCAGGACTTTGCGCCAGGAGTTCCAATGATCCCAAGAGGTGCCACAATACATGCGAGCCTAGGCCTAAACGCCAAAGCCAACGACCCAGCGCATCGACGTAGTCTAACCACGTTCTGTGTGCGTAGATTGTTCTGACCTGCCGGCCCTTCTCCGTCATTTTCCTGAGATGGTCCGTCTTGGCTGTGTATTCGGCGTTCCTAATCTTCCGTTCGACATTCTTCGCACAAGACTCGCACACCTGCGGATAGCGCTTCTCCAGCCCCCTTCGAAATCGATAGTACTCCTTGTCTAGTCCAAAGTCGCTGTCGTTTGCAGGATCGCTCGACGTGTACTGAGCCAGGGACGTGACGAAGAGATGCTGGTTCTTCTGGCACGTGGCGCAGAAGATGTCTGCGGAGGATTTGTCGTTCATGGGTGTGGTAGAGGTAAAAACAGTGTTCGTGTACGCGCTGTCGTCCTGGATGGCGGTCGGAGGGTCGGTGATCTGTCCATTCTGACTCGTTGTCAGCCTGCGCACATGCAAGGAGGCACTTCATGTTGTTTGCTACCTTGTCCAGGTGGTTTGGCGCATCGCAGTGTTTGCACGTAAAGTGATGTTGCGTGCCATCAAACCGGAAGTCTGATTGTTTCCCGCAGTAAAAGCACTTCAGAAAGCGGGACCGTCGTAGTATCATGATTGCATTTGTGTTCTTTGGTACCCTTTACCAGGTAGATAACGTACACGCGGTAGCAGATCGGCGCGGTGGAAATGTTGATGGTCGGGCAGGATTCTGCCGGGCGATGACGGTCGCAGGGCGGGCGGTGAGGCCCTTGCTTCCAGGCAGCTCCCACCTTCACTGGCGTCTTGTGTACTTGTACTTGGAGGCATGTCCTACAACTGCTGTCAACTGCTTCATAACTTCAAACCGGACCTCGTTCTCTCGCAAGCCACGCATATCGTCACAGATTACATTCCAATCCAAAGATGTAGCTTCGATGACTAGCCCTCTACGATTGACTGTTCGGTTCTCAACGTCGCATCCCGATCTTGATCTCGATGTTCCCGAACCGCACAATGCGACGCCCCTGTCTCTGAAGCGTATCTTGCGCGAGCGCCTCAACACGCAATCCCGCCTTCGCCTCATACACCAAGGCCGCCTGCTACCAGACACGGCTGCTCTGAGCTCCTGTATCACACCCATCTCCGTGCCTGACAGCGAAGACACCCAGCGCGACCATGATCCAAAGGGCAAGCGGAAGGTTGGCGAGCCCGTGCACAGGACATACATCAGCTGCGGCTTGGGCGATGCACTCACCCCGGAGGAGCTCGAGGCAGAAGCTCGGGGGGCAGACAAGCCGCCCGTTGCGACGACGATGAGTCGTTCCACACCAGTTCCCTCCACGCGACCACGCCCTCGTGGTTTCGACCGCTTCCTGAGCCAGGGGTTCACGACATCCGAGGTCGCCACGCTACGGACGCAGTTCCAGTCCCTCAATCATGTATCGCGGTCGTCGCCCCCAAGCCCCGATTCGCTCCGCACAATGGAAGATGCCTGGATAGACTCTAACGCCAGTGATCCGGCCAATTTGCAGGTGGCTGAGGACCATGGGCTCAGCGAGGGGCATTGGCTGGCCATGGCCATGGGCTTCTTCTGGCCGCTCGGATGCGTTACCTGGGCCGTCAGACAGCAAGATATATGGGCCGAGAGATGGGCGGCCTTTGTCGTCGCCGGCGCTATGCTGGGAGTGCTGACGGGATTCATCATGATGCTCTCGGCCGACACGTATTGATAAACGGCCGTGAACTAGACACTCAAGAAAGAAACAAGATTTAATAACCCCATGCTATAAAATCATCGAGACACTTTGTTTGGTGCGTAGTTCCGCAGTGTGGTCATGTCTGGATATTCCAAGTCATATTTCATATTGTGATGATGAGCCTACCTTACAGCGGGGCTAGGCTCGATTGAGATTCTGCCGTTAGCGGTGAAAAGGTAACACCGGAAGGGTGAGAACCTG